>NC_085044.1:1302919-1602919 GCF_963692335.1 Osmerus eperlanus | reverse complement strand
CCAAATCAATGTTCCCTGACGTTTTATTGCCAGTGTATAAAAACCCAGTGTATGGAAGCTTCTCCAACAGCTCTCTGTGTCTTGGAGGGGGGCAAAACCAGGCGTCAGTTTGAAGCTGTATGGCTTGCTTATTGCCCATGCTGGGCTTGTTTGCCCAACGCCTGCTGTGTCAGTAAAGCCAGTGAAAAGATGATGGGAGGTGCCTGAGGGCACAAGTTGACCATCGCAATTTTGCGCGTGGAGAGAGAACGAGAGATCGTTCTCTCAGTCGCGGCAGCGTTTACGAGACATAAACACGCCAAGCTCTCACACACGCGTACACAAACATACTCACCATCTCAAAGTGCTTAAGTATAGAAAGTTTGTTATGCCTGAACAACCATGTTTATAAAAACATGCCTATAGACAGTTTATATAGATAAGGCACATCGGTACAGATCAGGAATTAATTCCATTCTGGAGGAGTAAATGTATAATAATACACATAAGGTAAGAAGTCGTCGAATGATTGCTACACTTCCCTTTCAACAGAACTGGGGGGGAAACGTGGCACCTGTAGGGAACCCATCCATTCAAACCAGGACTGAGGGAGTGTTGTTAAAAGCACAACCTTCTTGTGCCTGTGCCCTCTGTGACACGTGACACACAGAACGAGAGAGGAGGCCACCAGGGAGAACAGAGAGAAAAAGAGAGAGATGGGGAGGGAGAGAGAGGAAGAGAGAATGAGAGGGAGAGAGAGAGGGATGAAAAGAAGAGAGGAGGAGAGTCCCCAGAGTACAGCTCAGCCCCCGCTGGCCTCTCTGTGGGACTTGGAGAGCCAGGTAGCACCCTGCCAATGGGACAGAGAGTGACGACAGTCAAAAAGGATTGAAAACGATAAAAAGATGGAAAGCGATAGGGAAATGTCTACACTGCACTCTCGTGTTCAAAGTTCAAGTCGTTTCACCTTTGATCCAGTTTTGTCCTCCATACAGGGTGCATGCATGTCCTCAACACATAACCTCAACAATATACCATGTTTCCTTCACAAGAAAAACTGAACGAGCCTTTAGAGAGAACATCTACAGATGACTTGGGGAGGTGTGGCACAGCTATTTACCCGATTATCTTGATAGAACTGAGAGGGAGGGGATATGAAAACCAGTGTGAGGAATTTAACGGATGGAATTGCTTTCAGGTGGGATTTGGCACTAACAAAGCCTGTTGCTTTATTGTTCACAAGCTCCTCCTCTCACCGTGGCATTTCACAGAGGGGTTGCTGCAGGTGGCAAATATGCAGATGTCGAATTTATACCGTGTTTTTTCCCCCTCGGTTGATTGTGAGCCTTGGAGATATAGCATTTTATAACGTGCTTTGAAGTCTCTGGTCTTCTTTGATGAAAACAAACAGAGAGGCATAAATATGGCTCGGGGTTTTCAGCGCTGAATGAACTGTAATAAGACAGTACTGTATCCATTCTCTCTTTTACTTAGACGGTTGCGACTGCGGAGAACTCGTTCTGACAGCTTCTCTTTGATTTGACCCTTCACCATCATCACGTCTCTTTTCTGAACTTACAATCCGATATGAAAACCATAGCTGTCACTAATGTTGGGGGGGTTACATATTCTTAGACATTTTTAGCTACATCGTGAGTTTCTATGAGTAACCTGTGGATGGTAAGAATGGAGAATTAATAAATATTCAAGTGAAACGAACCTCGTCACTCCTGACCTCTCTTCCGGTAACCAAGCATTTCTTGTCGCTCACACTTATTTCTCTGTGTTTAGACAGGTGCGTTCTCTCTAACATAGTTAGCAATCTTTGCTACTTTCAAGGCAACCATCTCTCTTTTACTGAAACTCCATCTTTTTCCCCATCCAACACAAAAGCTTTGCTCAGGTAGATGTACTGCATCAGGTGTGCATTACATTCCTGGCGAAACGCGCTATGGTTTGTGAACCTGTGGTGAAAACATTCAGGTATGTGAGCTGGCTAGGTAGTCACAGCTTCCTCTGAATGGATGGGAGCTGGTTGTATTTACAGACAAATTTATCACATGCATTACATTTATCAAATCCACATTTCCTCTCCCTGACCATGACAATCCAAGGTCGTAAAGGTTTCTAGCGAATAAACTTTCCTGCAAACTCTCCTCCACGAGAAACTAATCAAATGCCAGTGAGCTCCGCCAATTTACATTAAGCTCTCAGGCAACGCCAACATTACGACTTCAATGAATATTTCCAATCAAGTGTGCCGACTCGATTTTGGTGGGATTCCACGGCGACCATATCGCTACCCGTCATGTTTGTATATATTAATTTGATGTGGGTGTGACAGGGTTCCGCGTCCAGACCCTGACAGACGTGGCAGTCAGGTAGCGGAGCAGGGGGAGACGCGTGGAACTCCTCTCATCCAGAACCAGCCTCTGAGCGGTCTACCTGGGATACAGCCCCTCCCCTCATCCAGAACCAGCCTCTGAGCGGTCTACCTGGGATACAGCCCCTCCCCTCATCCAGAACCAGCCTCTGAGCGGTCTACCTGGGATACAGCCCCTCCCCTCATCCAGAACCAGCCTCTGAGCGGTCTACCTGGGATACAGCCCCTCCCCTCATCCAGAACCAGCCTCTGAGCGGTCTACCTGGGATACAGCCCCTCCCCTCATCCAGAACCAGCCTCTGAGCGGTCTATCTGGAATGCAGCCGTCAGCAGCAGGATAACACAAGAGCCCAGCCAGGGGTATCTAGGGAATCAGGTGACTGAGCGGTTAGGGAATCGGGCTAGTAATCACAAGGTTGCCGGTTCGATTCCCCACCGTGCAAAATGACGTTGTGTCCTTGGGCAAGGCACTTCACTCTACTTGCCTCGGGGGGAATGTCCCTGAACTTACTGTAAGTCGCTCTGGATAAGAGCGTCTGCTAAATGACTAAATGTAAATGTATACCATCAGTCCTCACAAACACACACACACACACACACATCTGATAGATCACAGCAACACACAAATACACACGCACCAGGCATATGCACATGCCTGATACACAACCGCAACACACACCACGCTCAAACTCCGCTCCACTGGCAAACATTTATTTATGTTTTCTTTTTTTTCTCCCCTGCCATGCTGAAAGACCTTGTAATAACTGGACCTGCACTGAACCCCCTCAAGCTACTGGAGAGAGAACAGGAAAGCTGGAACAGGTGTGGTAAGATTACAGCTCTGAGTGTTGGCTGTGCTGAAAAGTAGGTATACTTTTTGGTGGGGGGTTATGAGATATCACAAATACTTTTTGTTAAAAGATGCATTTCTTAACCTGAAGTAAACCTTTGGATCGGTTCATGCAATTCTATAGAGGAGTAGTATGTTGCAGGAGAGACTATTTATTTACATTTGTCTTTGGTTCTGTATTTACCCTGTGACCTTAAGTATTCTATAGGCCACCGCTGCTGTTTAGTTGGTTTTGATTTGAGCAGAGCAAAACTTTTCTTGCATTTCAAAAGCTTCTTTCAGTTGGGGATTGTTAAAATGTATGAAAAATATTAATATACATGTCAGAGCTTGTATTCTGATCGTGGAGAGCATTGAGAAAGGAAAATTAGATATTTTGATAAACGCAAAACCTCTGAAAGCAGTTTGATTTATATGGAAATGGTTTCCATGAGTTTTCCTGTTTTCTATTCAAATCCATTGCTTTTGATGTGGCAAACTATCAACTCCCACGAAGAACAAACTAGAACAAATCTAGAAGTTGTCTAATGTCCCAGAGTTGATTGGAACTTGAAATCATAAGGGAGGAGCAGTGAGTAATTCCATGCTATGTTTTAAGACAGCGTGGTTTGTTGTTAATTCCCTACGAATGGTTGGATATTAACGTCATACCTATGATTGTACGGGCATGTTTTCAGGTGGGCTGCGTCTTAATCTAAAACTTGTAATTCTATGGAAAAAAAAAGTAATGGATGTTTGAAGCACTAAATGCTGAAATTGATACGGTACACTCCCCTTACCATGACAGTGCAGAGCAACACGTTGCTAAATCTCCTTTCTCACTGTCAAATAGAGGCCTGTTATCATCCAGATTATGTAACAGCTCACCAAAGGATTCTTTTGACAGTGTGCGTGACTCAATCACTCCTAGAAAATTGAGCAAACAATGATGGATGGTACCTACAAATGTCCTAAGGTATGTAATAGAGAGAATACTCGGAAACGGCTTCAAGTGTCTCCTTCCCCAACGTGTGAACACCAAGCAAGCTCAGATGAGAAGGATGACCCCAGGAACAGGTAATGGAATTTTAATGGGGCGCACTTGTCCACAAAGAACCCACAATGTATGTACGGGGTATTATAAAGTAAATTTGCTGTTTCTGATTCTCCATATGCTGCATGTGTGGGGCGAGTGATGAGACTATCGAAGAGAATAACTGAATAAGCAGCTTTTGGTAATTAGACAGAATGGAATCTACTTATTTGTTCAGCTGGAACACCAAGCTCTGGTATCAAGGAGACAGGTTTGAACTTCCAGCTGTGGTGCTACACAGTGTTCCAATAGCTGTAATCTCTTTTATCCACAAAAGTGATCCCCTGTAAACTTGGAATACATAAATACGGGGAAGATAAATTGATTTGGGAACAAAAACTGGATGTTCTAAAATGAGCTTGATCCAAATATTTAAACCTATGGAGAATTCAGTTAAATTCCAATAGATCATTAATGTAAAACAACACACATGCAGCATGTTCTATGCTATGGTATTTCATGTAAAAAAAAATCAGTAGTCGTGAAATAGTGATTTTTACAAACCCTTTGACTCCAACCAGGGTATTCGCAAGGCACTCATCAGGCTACAACTGGCGGTTTTCATTCTCTTGGGGTCAATAACATGTATTATCATCTACTGATTGACACAAAGTGAGGTCGTAATTGCCTGGTAAACACATGCACGTCCTAGAATCTAGCCGAGGCAACCATTCTCTGTTGCCACGGGCACTGCTAGTGACAGTTGATCTTTTCAGCGCGGGCCTGCACAATTACGGCCTCTCCGCCAAAAACACCCGTCGCTTTTACAAATGGAAGCCCATCACAGGCCTCTCTTCCTCACTTATCTCCTTACAGACAGGGCAGTCACATCCTTGTCCTATTAACATTTCAATTCCCAGATGTTTGTAGGGACACAAAGGAGAGGGAGAGGAGACTGCTGGCTCACAACGGTCCTTTGGAGAGCGTTACTCGTTACGAATTCAAGACTCATTCAGCTGGTTAAGCGTGCGCATATCGGGAGGAGGACAGCCGTTCGTTTGTTTTTCACATTCTTCCACGGAGATCAGGAACTGTATTCAAATATATTGAATTTGGAGTTGAATAACAATCAACTCCAAGGTGGACATCATGGCTAAGCGCTCATCTGTAACAGTTGTCTATGCTCACAGATTTGAAGTACGTGAAACACTGCGTTTACCTCAGCCCACCGAAACATCTACTCAATTATCCAAATTAATTAGCCCAAACCCAGAGGTTAGTTTCTTCCCTTACATCTCATTACTCTGAAATAATGATTATGAGACAGGTAATGACAGGTAATGAGCTCTTTCAAAAGTAGAGTGATGCAGTTCACTGGAGGTCACTCGTGTCGGCAGAGAAACACGAGAGGTGAGTACAGTAAACAGTAGCAAAAGGTACACAAGCAAGACAGAAACTGAAATGGGTGTGAGAGGTAATGAGGAGTGAGCAATAAAGGTTAAGTTGAAGGTAAGAGAGAGAATGTGTGTGTGTGTGTGTGTTTGGGGAAGGCGGGGCTAAGTAAAAGATGCAAGTTGGAGTAACAGTCAAGAGGACATGACATGTCTAACATTGGTTTGGCTTCGGGTTCAGTCCTATCTGAGGGAGAGATCAGCTTCCAGCTGAGAGAGGGGTTCAGTCCTACCTGAGGGAGAGATCAGCTTCCAGCTGAGAGAGGGGTTCAGTCCTACCTGAGGGAGAGATCAGCTTCCAACTGAGAGAGGGGTTCAGTCCTACCTGAGGGAGAGATCAGCTTCCAGCTGAGAGAGGGGTTCAGTCCTACCTGAGGGAGAGATCAGCTTCCAGCTGAGAGAGGGGTTCAGCCCTACCTGAGGGAGAGATCAGCTGCCAACTGAGAGAGGGGTTCAGTCCTACCTGAGGGAGAGATCAGCTGCCAACTGAGAGAGGGGTTCAGTCCTACCTGAGGGAGAGATCAGCTGCCAACTGAGAGAGGGGTTCAGTCCTACCTGAGGGAGAGATCAGCTCCCAACTGAGAGAGGGGTTCAGCCCTACCTGAGGGAGAGATCAGCTGCCAACTGAGAGAGGGGTTCAGTCCTACCTGAGGGAGAGATCAGCTGCCAACTGAGAGAGGGGTCCGGTTTCCCACCAGCTTGACACATCAGGGTGACGTCCGCGCCTTCGTTGACCACGAGATCCTTCGACAAGTTGATGATTTGGGGTGGCACTGTGGGGAAGAATAGGCAAAATATACATTTACATTTAGTCATTTAGCAGACGCTCTTATCCAGAGCGACTTACAGTAAGTACAGGGACATTCCCAAGGACACAACGTCATTTTGCACTGCCGGGATTTGAACTGGCAACCTTCAGATTACTAGCCCGATTCCCTAACCGCTCAGTCACCTGACTCCTACCTATATGGCTCAGATACTTAGATAGACTGATCCTGGCACAAACGCGGTATAGATTAATACAACACATCAAGAACGCTTCTAGAGAGCAGAAGTGTACAAACGCATTCCTGTATAACTGTTCAGGCTTCCTCTGACTTACTGAGAGGTCAACGCTATCCTGCCTCAACCCAACCATCACCTCAATCAAAATATGATCGTGGCATAGGCTTGTTCACCTGGAGGGAATCTGGCTTATTAAACACTCCTTGCCTTTTGGCCTGGGTGCACATGGTTGCCCGCTAACCTGCAGTACACTTGCAGATACACTGGAAAAATCAAATCATACAGTAATGAACTCCAGGCGTTTCAAGGCAGAACTGAGATGTTATTACTTGCACAGCGTGACAGGAATCATACAGTCTGATGAGTCCTGATTTTCTCCTGACACCTTCATATGAGATGAAACCAAGAGTTTTAACCCTTAACTGTCATCTTTAGGCTTAAAATAACCGATTTCCTCTAAACAACAAAGCCTTCTTGACGATACATTTTTCTTTCAATGTCAAACATCGAGACTTTTGATAACCTTATTGTATTGGGGAGCCGGGAGGGGGGGGGGGGGGGGGGGGTAAAGAGACACGCTATTTGTTATTCATCAAAACTTTATCGGGGCCAAAACAGTGCCTTGTACTATTTATTTCTTTCCATCTCTTAGACTTGCTTTGGTGGTGGTTGGATACGACTGAGAAATGTGACCCTGGTCGGTGTCCAAATGTGAATAAGGTTTATCCACCGGTCCATACATATACTTTCACTATAGACGCAACAACTTCAATAATTCGCCTTCAAGAAACACGGAGGCATATGCTGCAATTCTAAAAAATCAGAAAGCACAAATATCACCCAGTCCTCGAGCCCAATTTAAGTGATTTTGAAGGAAGGTCCTGAGAGATGTTTTGTTAATGAAGCAAAACAAACTGAACAATTTACTATTATTATTTGCAGTGTAAATTTGTTCAGTTGTTGGTACTTGTAAGTGAAAATGTCCACAATTTCTCTGTTGCTTTGGATAAAAGCTTTGACTAAATGAATACAACTGAAGAAGGTCAGTTTATCAAAGGCATGTTCTATTTCTTTATCCATCATGAATGGAGGTTTCACATGAAGGACAGACAGGTCATTCACCACAAACAAAATCCAACATGTACTTTTTCATCCCTATTGACAGCAAGGTGACTCCCAAACAGAGCCTTCAAATGTTTTGAAAGATGTGTATATTTGTTGGTCCTCTAAATCAATGATTTCCATTTTTGAGAGAGAAACCAACAATATAATTATAATGGCAGCAGTAGCAATATCAAATTAACATGGATAACGTAGATTGCTGCAATCCTTTTGAATAAGCAGTTAAAGGGCTATGGCAAGGTCTTATCCTTTGGTATAATTTATCCTTGCAGAGCAACTTTCACAATGTGACCACCATATGTGGAGAAGGCTACAGTATCAGATTATAAAACAGATTATATACAGTCGGTACACTGTGTATAATGTATATGGACGTGTGATCGGTTTTACCTAAAAGCTGAGGTCATATTTAGCGTTTGTAAGCCTTTTGGAAGTGAAATGAATAAAAACGATTAAGTCTTATTAGAGAAAACCTTGAGTCTGTATCCGTCTGAAGAAAGAAATGCACATTGTGAGAAATTCAATTTCAAGTGAGCCAACATGAACACATTGTATTGTTCCTGAAAGGTTTTTCAGACGTTCAGTAAAAAGAAAGCATATATCCAAGAATAAAGGAGGATAATAACACCCCAGACTCAGGATTCATGTAAAGAAAGCTTGATAATGAATACAAAGTGGAATAAAAAAGTAGCTGTTAACTTTTCTTATCCTCCTCACATCCTGACGTTATCAATGTGCATTCTTCTGGCGAAAAACACAGAGCATAGCCACAAACTCCAATGAAGTTAACATCAAATAAATTCACCAACATCTTAATCTCCAGATATGTATAGTATAACTGTACTCACATAGCATATATGCAAATAGTATATACTTTATATAAACATTATCCAACTGTAAATACATCAAATGCTATTCTACTGCAAGTAAAAAACACTTGTAAACCACAATATCTGTCTTTCAAGCATCCATCATGCGCTTAAAGAGAAGAATGTGTGAAAGTTAACTATTATGAATGGTTAACTGAAGTCGATCCTCATCTCTCCGACAGCCTGTCAGATTGTGAAAAACGTTGCATTTTCAAAGCAACACGACACACCCTATGAACTAGATCTAACTGCTGCATCACTGTTTCAATCTTCTTATTGTCCCATAGGACTAGTTTCGCAGGACTCTCTGACATTAATAATGTATTACATGTTAACATAATCCCTGTTTCTACCCTTATAAATGACAAAGCACCCACAAAGTTAATTATTTAGATGTTATGTCTGCTTATTTGTTATTTCCCGTTACTGATTTTGACCTTGGGCCTTATCCTAGAGGCAACAATTTAGGTATTTGTGTTTGGGGAAATTTTAAACCTATGTCTCCAATGTTTTACTCTAGTTTGCTTAAATATTAATGTTTGACTCTTGAGGACATTATCATAAAACAACACTAAAGGAGATTGAAGGTGCTAACTTGATCATTCATCCCCTCCAAAATGAATTCAACAATGCCAAATTGGCATTACAATCGCAGTTGACTTCAGTTTGTCAACAAACATCACTAAATCTATTGAGACAGACAATAGTTCAATTACTTCAAACGTATTCAGCCTTTCAATGGAATTCTTCTATCTTTACCAACCACATTTTCCAGGCACGAGGATAACCGTTCATGTCTACAGAACCCATTTTTAAACCCAATAAAATGCTTACTGCAAGGGACTTTTCCTTTTATATTGCAGTCTGTCACACTGCCAGAAAAACATCCTGCATAGTGGGTTACCACTAGATTGGTATTCCATTGCTGCCATATTAGGTAAAGCATGTTAAATTGCATTTTAATAGAGCTGTACCCTCCTATCACTTTTGATGGGGTATTGCAAAGCTTCAAAGACTTCCCTGAGTCAACAGGCTGCCATGCTGAATTGAAATATTTTGCTATACAGTATGGCTGCCTAGTTCTAAGACTGAGGCTATCAATGGGTTCCTACACTGAGAGCTACAGGAGGAAAGATACAGTAATTACAAAGATTGAGATTTTCTAAAAACATCATGTGGGTTCTTCCTGACATTATGAAGTGTAGTCAGCAGTACATAATCTAATCTTACAAGGTTGTATTAACTCCTGAACAGTCTGACAAACGCTGGGTAGAACAGCTGACCGAACCGATAGCAATAAGTCGTTCCCATTCATTTACACCAATTACATAGTAGAAACTCCCCATTAAAACATGTCAGGAACTATTTTATTCATGTTGCCATTATACTCAGTTTCAGATCAAACTAGAAAAGAAGTGACAACAAGGAAGACACAAGCAACCACAAGAAAATCAACACAATTATTTTTATTTTTTTATAAATCAGACAATAGTGATCTCCAGCTGGACAACATTGTTGTGTCTCGTGTAAATGTCAGATGATTTGACATTCAAATTATGACCTCTTGAAGGCATTGATTTACATGCAAATTCTGTAATCAGGCAATGCAGATTAGCTGCATGTAATCTGATGCAGTGTGCCACCCACAGAAAACCAGTCTGGTTAACTCACAGAGCATGACACAGAAGTAATCCTACGTTTTACCAACACTCCTTCTCAATGTCGATCACACTGATGTATCTCAGACTTGACTTGTGAGAATGCAGCTTGCGTGGGAATAATACATGCACTATCTCAAATATAATCAATTACATTTACATTTAGTCATTTAGCAGACAATCTTATCCAGAGCGACTTACAGTAAGTACAGGGACATTCCCCCGAGGCAAGTAGGGTGAAGTGCCTTGCCCAAGGACACAACGTCAGCCACCTGACTCCCTATTAGTTCATCGTGAAATTATCATTCAGCAAGTCAGAGCTCTGCAGAGGTTAGTTTACGCTACTAATTGCAGTATTGTTACAGATTTATTTGACAGAATATGCACTGGGAAATACTACTGGTACAGTTGAATTGTGATTCCTTTTGATAATTAAAATTCTATTAATCTCTGATCTTGCGTTTCAAAAGTTGCTTGGGGGATAACTTTAGCATTTACCCGGTGCCCCTAAACGATGTAAAAAAGCAGAATAATGGGGGTGAGACTCCTTTCAAGTTAAGACAGGGAAAGGTACCATGAGCTGCAAACATGTAGGGAATCAGGTGGCTGAGTGGTTAGGGAATCGGGCTAGTAATCTGAAGGTTGCCAGTTCGATTCTGGCCGTGACGTGACGTTGTGTCCTTGGGCAAGGCACTTCACCCTACTTGCCTCAAGGGAGAATGTCCCTGTACTTACTGTACGTCGCTCTGGATAAGAGCGTCTGCTAAATGACTAAATGTAAATGTAATGTATATGTAAAGGCAAGGAAATTTGAATCAATCAGATATGCAACTTCAAATAACTTCTAGACTTGCCACCTAAATGTGGATGCTAGCAGGTACTGTACAGAACACAAAACAAAAATAAGCTTGCTCAAATACCCCGAGGCACACCTGCAACTACTCAAAGATACATTTCAAGTCTCCAAATCTCAAATCATTGACAAGTCTCTGGTGAGAGGAGCTAATTCCAGCCTCCAGGTTACTTCCGCCTAAGCTAACATGATCACAGCAGCGTAGGTGTACATGACAGCACACTGCCGGACCCATGCATCATCAGGAGAACTGCAAACACACAAAGGCCTTCGTCAGCTGTCCTGTGCGTTCAGCAGCGTAACTGTACCATTAAAAAGACACGTGACTATGTAACTGCCACTTACAGATCATCTTGTGCATAACATCATGTGCTTCTGGGTCATCTCCAAGGCGAATTTAAATGCCATCGCCAGATTCGAGCTTTCAACAGTAAATAAATGTTTGAATACATAACGCATGGGGTGTCTTTGATGTCTAAAACTAATTATGTTTCTCAGGTGATGCAACTGCTTGTCGTCTGACACAGAGATGCAGAGCGGTGACTGTGGTGCCTTGCGGTTGTGAAGCTGCAAACTCCTAATCCGCTGCAACACCTAGAGCAGAAGCCTCGCAGCATGCCATGTTGTAAAACGATGACGACATCGATCCCTGGAGACAAGTCAAAACTAGAAGTTTCATTAAATGTGCTCACCTTGAAAGCATTAAAAGGTATAGGCAATGAAAATGTCAGAGAGCACAAATGCCATCTCTGATTTGAGGTAGCGGCTTTGATTTACATGTAATTGAAAACAATTTGTGGATGATCTATTTGCCAAGGCAAACATTGCATTAATTTAATTAAGGTAATGTATTTCTTTATTACAAAGATAATTTCTCTATAGTCAAAAGGACAGGCAGCTTGATTGAATGGCCTGTGATTCACAGTATTTCAGACAGTTAGCATACAGCAAATTCCAAGCCAAATAATAAGGTATGATGTGCTAACAACAATCACTGACAGGTGTGTCATTTTGAAAGAAAATTATCTCACTGTATTATAATATGATATTAAGTGGCCAAGTTACTGTCATCCACCTGTAATCTGATGGGAAAAAATGACAGTGACAAATATTAATTGATATGAAAGGCAATGCTTCGTTTGGTGGGTGGGAAGGTAGGCTAGGCTCTCGCACGTTTCCAATTCTCTCCCGGAGAAAACATGTTTTGTGTGTGGGTTGTAAACACTCAAGATGAGATGCCTCTGTCACCCTCTTATCAATAGAACCTGCTACAAGGCTGCAAAGCAAGCTTCAATAAGATAGCAAATGATTTCATTCTTCACATCCTGTTTGAGAGAAATATGTGAGGCGTGAGATGGTGGCTTGAGAATGCAGAGCCGCTGTATGTCTGACCTTTTCTGTTGAAGTGTTCGGGCGTACTCCCAATCAACCGACTATTCTGTCTTCTTTGAGTTACCAAGGCAACGTTTCTTTTATCTATCTCTACAGGTTTTGTCCTGTCTTGGTTGAATGCTTAACTGTTCATAACTAATAGCCAAATGAAAGGGGGGGGGGAATGTAGGAACAGGCCTAGTTGGTAGCGTGTCTTTTTCACTGGCAGCAGGGAAGCAATCAAGAGGCTGTTAAATAACGAGGCCAACCCCCTATTGAGGCAGTTCCACTCACCGCCGGGTTAACACGTGACTCTCTGTACTTTTTAATCTGTCTTTTAATTAGAATTAACAAAAAAAAATAAAAAAATAACCACACACTTGTCTGATAGGACTTCAGTCAATTAACTACACAATGATCTGAGGATTCCAAGATGACAGATTTAGATAAAGATCAGCGATGTTGTACAGGCCGATGATACAGTCTGTATGGGGCTTCGCTATCACAGTATCTAATCACGAGAAGGGAAACGTGCTAAATGTGTGTTATTGGCTGGAAATGGTAATCTCCTTTCTTGTTTGTGTACAAACCCTGAACCAACAAACTACACTCCACAACCCACAATCTACCGGAGATGGAAACGATTTATTTCATGATTAGTTATTTGCTGATGAGCTTAAGCTGGAAAGGAACCCTAACGCCCACATATTAAGAGTCATCAGAATCCAAACAGACCCGGTTGGCAAATACAGTGACACACCATGCATTGCTTTATTATTCGATGTTATTCAGAAGTGAAATAATAAGGTGGACATCTGTAAACTTGCTTGAATGTTTTTTTGTTTAACTTTCATTTTGATCACAGAACGAGTCATCTTTTCTTATGAGTGACAGTGTCACTGAAATGAAGCAATTTAGCTTCGGCACTCCGCCACAACATCAGCCCTGCAGAGAGAACACCCCACGACATAAAGAACGAACAATCCCAGCTTTGTCTTCCAACTACCCCAAACTAAACATCGCCCACAGCGTCCGGGGGAAAAAGACAACAGCACACTGCATTCATTTGACTTTCACTGTCAAGACACATGGGAATTTATGAATAGACAAGCCATTAAAAGAAGCTGGGTAGAAAATTTGCCTTAAGACCCGGAGCACTCTGCCCCCTTAGCAGCTTGTTCCGCCCCCACGCTCCAATACTCCGAAATGACAGCGTCATCAATCAAATTCACTCAGGATCCACTGATTACAAAAAACACAGCATCACTGAGGACCAATATCATTGGTCACCCCTAATCAGACTATTATCCACTTCATCAGAACATATGGCTCAGAAAATCTTGTAATTAGGTTTAGTGGATTGAGACAAGGCCCTGTGCTGGTGAATTTAGTCTCAAAATTACATTTAAGAGTTTCACAGACCATGCAGTCATCCCCTAAGCCTAATAGAGAGAGACAGATATATATAGAGAAAGACAGAGAGACATAAATATATGTAGAGAGACATGGACAGACAGAGCGAAATATATAGAGAGACAGACAGAGCGACAGATAGAGAGAGACAGACAGACAGACAGAGAGAGAGAGACAGACAGACAGAGACAGACAGACAGAGCGACAGAGACAGACAGACAGAGCGACAGACAGACAGACAGAGTGACAGACAGAGCGACAGACAGACAGAGCGACAGATAGAGACAGACAGAGCGACAGATAGTGACAGACAGAGCGACAGACAGACAGAGATACAGACAGAGCGACAGACAGACAGAGATACAGACAGACAGACAGAGATACAGACAGACAGAGCGACAGACAGACAGACAGGCAGACAGGCAGAGACAACCCACGAGCGTGTTTGTTTACCTAGCACGAGCACGTGCACCGATGTGGTCCGCGGCCGGCTGCTCGTCTGGACGGCGCACACGTACTGGCCCTCGTCGCTCGTGTCCACGTCCTCGATCTTGATGGTGAACTCCTCCTGGCTGAAGGTCACCAGGCTCACCCTGGGGTCCACAGACCACTTGTCCTCGCCCGCGTACAGGATGCTGGAGCGGTTGAGCCAGGCGGTGTGAGTGACCACGTCCCCCTGCGGACACCTGCGGAGGGGGCGGAGGCACGGGGTGAGTGGACGTTAAGTGGTGGGACGACCGTGAGAGAGATGAAGCGCTAAAACGGCCACTGGGAGCTCATCACCGGGTATTGTGGGAGAACCATGTAGGCTGAGGCTTTTACCGCAGCTGCGTGGGTTCGAATCCGGACTGGGCCCTTTGCTGTATGTCTTCTCTTCCCTCTCTCTCCCTGCCTTTCCTGTCACACACTTAAAACTGTCCAATAAAGCCTGGGAAATGCCATCCTTCTCCATCCCCCGAAATCATCTTTCTATTCAAAACACTCGTCTGTCAGACGCAGAGTCTTCCCTGGACTGGAAGCTCTCCAAGACTGATCCAACAGCACAGCTTCTAACTCAGTCGAACCTCTACATTACATTACATTACATTTAGTCAGAACCTGATCTTATCCAGAGCGACTTACAGTAAGTACAAGGACATTCTCCCGAGGCAAGTAGGGTGAAGTGCCTTGCCCAAGGACACAACATCATTTGGCACGGCCAGGAATCGAACCGGCAAACTTCTGAGTAGTAGCCCGATTCCCTAACCGCTCAGCCATCTGAGGTGGACCGTTATTTACCCAGCTAAAGAAAAGACCTAACACGTTTCTCACAGGGAAGAACTGCGCCATCAAGCCATAAAATCAAATGCAGGGAAATGATAAAGGGAACATTTGGTGGAAGGTGAGAGCCGTTTGCTATGTCACAGCTTTTGTCCATGGCATCTGTCACTTGCGCTCCGCTGGTGATGCAGTAGTGGGGGATAATAGTCTGCCAGGGGAGTGTCTGGTGTCATGATGGAAAAAGAAGACAACAGCCTTTGTGTGTGAGTGTGTGTGTACGTGTATGGGTAGGTGTGTGTGTCTAGATGTGTGTGTGTAGGTGTATGTGTAGATGTGTGTGCGTGTGTGGAATCCATAGCAGGTGGCATGTCAGGGCTAGGGACCACACTGTGAAAGAGATGTCTGAAGAGTTAATATGCCACAATAAACTTGTCATCTGGGGAGTCCAGACATATTGCATGTGCTGGGAACTGATGACACAATATTGAAATACATGTCTTGCATAGTCTTGGTTTGTGACAGTGAAAATGCTATGCAAGAGTACTCTGAATTTACATCACAGTGTCTTCTCTGTTCCAAAAGGGACAATGTGTTCTTGGTTGACTCGCTTGGCGAGAAAAATCCAAAGGCTAATTATTTCCTCATGCTACCAATTACTTACAAATATTAATTACGTATCTAATGTAAATCCATGTACGGTGAACAAGCATGAAGCAAAGTGATTCTCAAACTTTGTCAGTGTGTCTGTAATAGCATTAGGAATCAGAGGACATTAAGAGAACCTACAAGGACAGTGCGTGTCCATGTTCCTGTGTGTGTGTGTGTGTGTGTATATGGGGGTGTGTGTGTATGGGTGTGTGTGTATGGGTGTGTGTGTGTTTGGTGTGTACACATTTGCCCATGAAAATTCAATCAATGGGTGACGTGACACTTTCTTGGAGGGGATCCCACAGAACACATACCCTCTCTGCTGATTGGCAGATGTGGTCCATGCCTTTCACTGTCCTCATTTGAGCCACTGTACCTCAACGGGAAAAGCACTTTCCCCAGAAAACACGAGCGACCCTCACAGACGCCACGATACAAGCCTGTCCCCCACAAGCCTGTCCCCCACAAGCCTGTCCCCCACAAGCCTGTCCCCCACAAACCTGTCCCCAACAAGCCTGTCCCCCACAAGCCTGTCCCCCACAAGCCTGTCCCCCACAAACCTGTCCCCCACAAGCCTGTCCCCCACAAGCCTGTCCCCCACAAGCCTGTCCCCCACAAACCTGTCCCCCACAAGCCTGTCCCCCACAAGCCTGTCCCCCACAAACCTGTCCCCCACAAGCCTGTCCCCCACAAGCCTGTCCCCCACAAGCCTGTCCCCCACAAGCCTGTCCCCCACAAACCTGTCCCCCACAAGCCTGTCCCCCACAAGCCTGTCCCCCACAAGCTCCCGCCAGCTCCTGGAACTCTCCGGTTGTTTTGGAACAACACTGTGGCGCTCTCAATGACAAACTTCTCGTCCTGTCCCTGCACTGGCCCAACGCTGGATTTCCCCCCACATCTCCACATGCTCTACTATAAAGAACGCCACTTTGGAACCATTCTCTGCTTCGCTGCACCCCTTGTGAGACCTATTGAGAACCACGATAAATACGAAAAAAGATGACTAATTTATCAGCCCAAAGTCCTTACCTCCTTGTTAGCTGCTGCATGTGCTCTTCATAAACCCCACGGCCCATATCCTGACGACTGCATGATGACTCTGGCCCGGTTCTGGTCCTCGAACTACTTTACTTCACATCCAGTAACCTACACCATCCCGAGGGATTCCAGGTAAGTAAATTTAGCCGATCCCGTCCCCCCCTCTTAGATGACAGAAGTAGTCGTCAAGGGCGCCCGTTACCAGGGGAACCAAAGAAACCAATCCCCTCGATGCAACAGAACGGCATTAAAAGAGTGTTCTCCCACTGGGATGCTGTTATGATATACTGCAGGGAATCCGTCAACGAAACATTATAATACCTTTCTGATGTGCCAAGAACACTGACTATTTTTATACTCCTGTTGAGGAAGAGCATGAGTGGGTGAACCAAGTATTCGTCCCCGTCCCCCCGCGCTCCCCTCTACTGTGTGACAGATATGTCCCGTGGTGACTGTAACCAAAAAACCTCCACCAGGATTTGTGGCTGGTGAGACCTCGGGGGGGTGCCTAGCAGAGGGTGCAAAAAGTCCAAGGTTGTAAGCGAGAGCCTCACAGTGCATTAGGAAGTCCCGGAGGGAGTTGAGCCTCGTCTAAAAATAGAAATGATGTCACCTCAAGTCAACCGTTTGGTCCAAGTGCCCCGCATCTGAATAATAATAATAATAATAATAATGTATTTAGAGCTAGAACTGTTATTTCTTCGTCTGGGAGTCTGAACATTTTACCAATAAGTAAGTAAGCTCACGAGGATCAGAAGTGAACAGGAGGAAAAGGTGCTGGATGATCTCAGCTGTTTCCCTTTGCCCTTCCATCACGTCCTTTGAGCAAAGGAAATATTTTGTGATCTGTGTCACCTTTAAAACATCATTTTACCCTTTTTCTTTATTTGCAGTGTGGGAACTCTTGGGTATAGAGCAAACGCACTGGAGTAAGGAGAGCCCTGGTATACTTTGGTAGTGTCGTTGTTGGCAAAAGCCCTGCTATTGGAAATGCTATGCAAGGTCGTCTGACTGAATGTACCCAAAACCCCTACAAAATCCCCCAGAATGCAACATAAAGAAATGAATAAATATTTCATACCACAGTATTTCTTCTTATCTCTGTTGCACAGACTGCGAGCCAATTTAATCCAAATAAAATGTCAAACCTCTCAATGCCATGAAAGGGGATTCACAGATTCGAGCGGAGGATGTGAAAATTAAGCACTGGAATAAACAACTTCAACCTCTTTCACTTTGCACTCTGATGCAGTAGTGTGTGTGTGGATCATTAAAAATACATGGTTGCTCTTCCTTCACAATTAGAAGGCTATGAGTGGAATTTGTTCACTGTGATGATTAATAGAGTTCATGTTTAATGCTTTCTTATCGTTTGGCTATGTCAGAAGCAATATTTGTCTAGAAAAGACAAAGATGAATTTAGGTTGGTTAATGTGTAGATAAAATGGTCTTCTCTCAACAGGAAGGCACAAAACCGTTTTTAATCTTATACATATTTTAGATTTCGCTGTTGGCGGTTCATGCTCATTCCTTTAAAACCTTTGTAAAGGTATTATATATCGAGAAATAAATGTTTTGACTTAGGTATAATTCTTTTTCAACAGTATTAAATGCTTACAAATAGATACCTTATTATGACATGATTTTAGAAAATGAACTCAGACTGCTTTTCAATCCAAGAGATGTGTGAAGGTGCTGGATAATACCTGTCAAATACCTAAATCTCATCCAAGGATGGTTTGCCCTAAAATATACAACAAGTTTTGTTGGCTAAAAACACATTGTGTAAGCTAATGAGGTCCTTCGAGAGCTGTTTAGCTACAGACATTCCAGTGCTGGTGAAATGTCAAATGTTATATTTTGGAGCGGCCTGCTACTTATCAGACTATTCTGTTCCTTTGCCTTCCTCCTCGTCTTATTCTGTGAAGCCGCTGCGAAATCAACTCAAGCTGGAGGGCAAGGGTCAAGGACCGAACAAGAATTGGGGGCGTTTTTTTCTCTTTTTATTTTATTTTGTTACCAGTTGTAGCTCTAAGTTAACAGTCAATTGAAACATTGCCTTTCAAATATAAATCATGCTAAGTAATCAAATGTTATTTGATTACTTAACATGGGAGTCACTGGGAGTCAGGTGGCTGAGCGGTGAGGGAATCGGGCTAGTAATCCGAAGGTTGCCAGTTCGATTCCCGGTCATGCCAACTGACGTTGTGTCCTTGGGCAAGGCACTTCACCCTACTTGCCTCGGGGGAATGTCCCTGTACTTACTGTAAGTCGCTCTGGATAAGAGCGTCTGCTAAATGACTAAATGTAAATGTTATGTGAGCACAGAATATGGCATATACTATACGTATTTTTTTGTAATAAAAATCAGGCCAACTAAGTAGGACATGGGATCGTTTCACCAGGCCATAACTGAGCTACTGAATGCACAAATTTAAGTACAATAAAATGATGGTCAGCTGTAAAACGATTCACTATAGAACACGAGTGTGTGTTCATACTGGGGTGAGAAGGCAGAGGAAAGGCTGGGCCGTCTTGTCCCCAGACGAGCCGCAGTTTGACCCTTCAATCACCAATCAGGAGACAACAACATTCACACATCCAGGATGTTTACAAGGTTACACACGTGCTCAAACGTGTGAAATAACACGTCAATCTAGGAACATAATCAACAAAATTCTGCTTGCCAATTCGTTTTTAACAACTGAAATGCTCGTTAGGTGAACCGTCTTGAGTTAGGACCAAAAATAGCTTAGTCTTAGCATATGACTAGATTAGAACCACAACAAAATGGTGAGATAGATACCGACTTGACTCTCAGAACTACGCTACCTCTGATCCTCGATCTTCAGCTTTTGTGTCAAGTTTGTGTCGGTTTGGATAAAACCTTGGACACCTTGGACATACACTTTGGGCAAACAGGGCTTACAGTCAGGTCATGATTGCTTTGTAACAAAGAGCATCCACTGTAATCTGTATCTACTGTACATGTCTTGGTTGTTTTAGCCATACAGTCCCTCAGTAAGAATAAAGAGCTATAGGATCATGTCCCCATGGCAACCAAGATGGCACAGCTGTGTCCCAGCTGTTTCTGAACACCAGCTTTGTCCCCGGGGTCTGGAAGGACACAACCATCTTCCCTGTTCCCAAAAGAGTTTGAATCCACATCTGAACATTTCCTGCATTTTCCCTCTCGATTTCCTGTCATACTTCACTGCTTATCCAATCGAAGCAGAGGTGCCCTAAATATATATATTTTAGAAAATAAAAAAGTCCAACAGTTCATGTTTCTCCTGAGAAAGCTGAATGGTTTGAACGACCACCAGAACCTTTTAACAGCAGTGTTTCGGTCACTCATCCAATCAGTCCTCACCCCCTTCAACATCCTCTCCTGAAAAACGTCCTCACCGAGAAAAGCAAGATAGAAAAAGCCGTCGAGCATGCAACCAAAATCACCGGCACCACTCAAACCCAACTCTCAGGCCTTTCCAGTCAGGCGGTAAAGAGGAAGGGAGTCTCCATCAGTAAGGACCCCTCACACTCCCTTCACCTCTCCTTTCAGCTACCATTGGGTTCCTCAAAAAACCTCTAGGCAGAAGAAGAAATTACAACCCCAAAAAACTTCCCGCTTCAATATCCATGTTAATCCAGTGTAAACGTAACGTGCTGTAATTTCACACGAGTATGTTGCATGGTGGATGTGAACCCCTTACCTAGAGCAGATTTCTATCAAAATACGATCGAGCATGTCCTGGCATAGCAACGCAGATCACACAGTCTAGCTTTTTCCCTGCATATGTTGGGTCATGTTTGTGATAAACAGAAGACTGCGTCGCGCTTAACAAGCTCAGAACGTGAAACCCCGTTATTAACCAGACCTTCCTCTCTGCACTTGATCCTGCCCCTAACAACAACACCAAAATATCTGAACAAACGCCTTGAACGCAACGCCTGCTGAAATGAAAAGATGTTCATAACAGACGGCTCCAATAGGGTAGCTCTCACGGCGCGAGCCTGACCCCATCGATTCCCTGCCAGTGACCGCGTCCTTAAACCCCCCGGCAAGGCAGTTTCTCTGTAGTTACTATGGTGATTGCTCCTGCACTCTCGGTGGGGGGGTGGGGGGGGGGTGGGGGGGGGGATGGACGAGCTGCCTTGACAGCTCTGGGGGGGAGGAAGACACCTCCGTCCCCCCCCACCCAATACATTGGCAGGTAATAAGAAGGCTCCAGCCACGGGGCGTCCAGGTGGCTAGCCTGGAAGAACTAGGTCCTAGGCCTTGTGGGAATCTTGACAACTGTGGGATGATGGCAAACAAGTCCTGTATACTTATAGGTCATCTATAAGCCCCCCCCCTGGTAAAATAAGATTTAAAGATCAGTAATAAGTTGCCAACGATACCAAATGACAATACATTTGTAAAACTGCACCAAAAAACAATTGTTGAACAAGTGTTAAATAGGAGGCCAGCACACACTAAACGTCTTCACTCCAACTTACAGCATGCGCTCCAGGATGGAAACAACACAAAACAGTTTATTCCAGCACATTCCAGGGGTCACGGAACTGAGCTAGCATGTTCCAGTCTCACAGGGAGCTTAAATGTAGTGACACTTGCTTGGGGAATTGGAGATTTGTCCCTAAAAGCTGTCTTCAATGCTTTCAGAGAAACTGAAATAGCAAGGAAACATCCACATCCCTGACCAACACACACAGTCACACACACACACACACACACACACACACACACACACACACACACAGTCCCCACTGTACCCCAAATCGACACATCAAAACAGGACAGTTAGCTCACATCCCTACAAATGGTCTGAAGCACACAAACACACACACAAACACACACACAAACACACACACAAACACACACACAAACACACAAACACACCACACAAACACACACACAAACACACACCACACAAACACACACACACCACACAAACGTTAAACACCACCCTGCAGATCAGGAGGGCTGCTTGGCCGGAAAGCTTATGGAAAGCTTATGGAAAGCTTATGGACGTGGCTGGAGGCTCACTGTTGGGACCAGGGATCTGAGAGTGTGTGTGTGTGTGTGTGTGTGGGACCAGGGGGCTGAGAGAGTGTGTGTGTGTGTGTGTGTGAGACCAGGGATCTGAGAGTGTGTGTGTGGGACCAGGGGGCTGAGTGTGTGTGTGTGTGTGTGTGTGGGACCAGGGGGCTGAGAGAGTGTGTGTGTGTGTGTGTGTGAGACCAGGGATCTGAGAGTGTGTGTGTGGGACCAGGGGGCTGAGTGTGTGTGTGTGTGTGTGTGTGGGACCAGGGGGCTGAGAGAGTGTGTGTGTGTGTGTGTGTGAGACCAGGGATCTGAGAGTGTGTGTGTGGGACCAGGGGGCTGAGAGTGTGTGTGTGTGTGTGTGTGGGACCAGGGGGCTGAGAGAGTGTGTGTGTGTGTGTGTGGGACCAGGGGGCTGAGAGAGTGTGTGTGTGTGTGTGTGTGAGACCAGGGGGCTGAGAGAGTGTGTGTGGGACCAGGGGGCTGAGAGAGTGTGTGTGTGTGTGTGTGGGACCAGGGGGCTGAGAGAGTGTGTGTGTGTGTGTGTGTGAGACCAGGGGGCTGAGAGAGTGTGTGTGGGACCAGGGGGCTGAGAGAGTGTGTGTGGGACCAGGGGGCTGAGAGAGTGTGTGTGGGACCAGGGGGCTGAGAGTGTGTGTGTGTGTGCGTGTGTGTGAGACCAGGGGGCTGAGAGAGTGTGTGTGTGCGTGTGTGTGAGACCAGGGGGCTGAGAGAGTGTGTGTGGGACCAGGGGGCTGAGAGAGTGTGTGTGTGTGTGTGTGAGACCAGGGGGCTGAGAGAGTGTGTGTGTGTGTGTGTGAGACCAGGGGGCTGAGAGAGTGTGTGTGTGTGTGTGTGTGTGAGCTTCAGTTAATTGAGCCCCGGACCCACAGCTGAGGCGGGGAGGGAAGAACGTGCATGACCCCCCCCCCCACACACACACACACACACACACACACCAGGGCCAGACCGCTGGGGAACACGCTCGTGCCTGCCTAGTATAAACGCACAGCACGTTGTGAGAGTAAATACTATAAATCAAACTTCCCAGTTTCACGAGGCTTGCTTCTCCATCCCATAATCGTCGCTTTACAAATCCAAGTTGATGAAACGTAACGTAAGCTGTATTTTTATGATCTCCCGCTATTAAGCGGCAACGTAAGACTTGTATTCACTTCCCCTGAGTTTGATAGTCGGTTCAGTTTATTTTTGTCGATACTTTTTAAGCCCCATGTATGTTAGGTTAACTTGCAGCACTTGGTTTTGCACGTTTAAACATCTGGTTAAGTCATCCTGAACAGGAAATACTAACAGGAAACAGCAGCAACAGAACTCACAGAATGAAGTTTTGTATTGTTTTTGTGTTGTTTTTCATTGGTTCACAGTTCAGGTTTTTACTCATGTTTGTTGATGATGGTTAACATACAGATGGCTCCTATTAGTATGCTTTGAGACATATTAAAACAAAAAAAGGAGCCAAAATAACTCAAATAAGTCTTCATTTGCTGGTGAATAGGTAAATGCAAAGGCACTAGAGGCTTGATTCTGTATTTAAACACACACACATACATAGATTTTGTGTGAACCCTATTGAAAGTTGAACATAAATAACTGCAATGTATAATTAAACGCATTCAAATGCTGCTTTAAGCCAATTTGCTCAAATATTGTGTCTTTTGTGCATACAATTGACAGTGGGTTGTGCACATGCACACACACCTCCACTAGCACCATAACATGTCAGAAAATCTGTTGCTGTAGAACAAACTTGTAATTGTGTTATAATTACATCCACCGCAAGCATGAAAGTCACCTTGTTACCATTTAAGTGAGGAAGGATGTGAAATAAATGGAAACGAATGGGATAAAAATAATAAATCAGCATGCAGTTAATGAACAATTAGGTAATTGGTTGGCTTTGGTCGGGCCTAAAAACCAAGTGTGACAGACCCGTCTACGGTCCCAGAATCTCCAGTTCAAGGGTCTGGCAGCTCTGGCAGAGCTTTCACTGCACTTCCCAAATTATCCCTGCAGCTGAATATCACCTTGTCTACCCGAGAACACACGCACCCGCAAATGAAGGTGTCCTTTGCAAATAATACACGTTAGGGTCCTCGGAAGGCATCAAGTCCGGGGCGTGTAGAGGTGGTGGGCTTGGAGAGGGATGGGTTAAAATTCCCAGCATGCTCTAGTAAACCTGGTCGTCAGGGACGCCAATCTTCATCAAGCTAAATTAGAGGCGTCATTGACCATACTCTGAAACGATTTCAAACGCTCAAGAATATTTTTAAAAAGGGTCACTGCATGACACCTGTCCTCGCACAAGCCCATCCAAACCCTCTCTTTTCAGACCGAACATTTGACTTAAGAACATACTCGATTTTACACGATGGGAGAGCAGCGTTTTACCCTCTGCAGAAGCACCGTTGGAGAAATCCAAAGGGGTGGATTTCTACATTGTGTTTTTGCCAGTTGTTCTAAATCCCCACTTCTCTCCCAGTTGGCACAGAGAAACAGGCAGAGCAAAAGGCTAAGCGGCTAGATGGGTCTAATGGCCTACCGATCCTATAAATAACCGACGCCCTGTTTCCTCTCCATCGATCACAAGAGCCTTGGCCAAGACCTGCCGGGGCCGAGTGTGTGTCGGACGGACTGACCTGTGTCCACGCCTGGCTGCCTCGCTCTCCTTCCTCCGGCTCCCCGTACATGATCTATCAAACCAGGGGCCCACACATCTTGGATAAAAATGACATGGCCTAATTGGTTGCTGTGAGAGGTTTGTCTTCATCTGGAGGTGACTGCGGGGCGGGAAGGTTTGCAGTGGACAAGGTTAACTAACTCTACTGCTTAGGAGGGAAAGGAAGGAGGGAAAGGAAGGAGGGAAAGGAAGGAGGGAGAAACGGGATTGAGAAGGTTGACAAACTCAACTGTCCTTCAGCTGTGTGAAAAAAGAAAAACGGTTTTCTGCACAGCAGTGTGCAAACTTGTACTTGAGAGTGCCACAATATGAAGTGATATACACACACACACACATATAAATATATATATATCTTCCCCATTGCATATAACAGCTTCAAGCAGCACATAAAATGTCTCTGATCACCTCTCAGGCAATTCCCATGAAGCCCTCAACTTAATTTGTGCCCAAAAGATGCGACGGTTGTATTTCCTGAGTTGACATCTTGATGTGCCGGCTCCAGGTCAGCTCCCAGGGTCGGACAGAGATTTAGAGGCCACCAGCGAGGTGACATTTATCTGATGCCTGCACACTGCCATTAGCATCGCTGGGGGTGGGAAGGGGCCAAGGTAACAGGGTTAAAGTCCACTTAAGCATCTTAAGAGTCCTTAATATTAGAAGGGAAAGCGAGGGAGGCGGGGAAGATTACCTCTCTGGAGCTTCTAGATACTTCTGAGAAATTTGAAAGGAAAGTAGACCTGGAGGAAGGAAGGTGTTGTTCTGTGTGATACCAAACAGACCGCGGTATGTTTTTGCCCTTGTATTTCATACAAAGAATCAAACAGTGTTTTCTTCTCAGTACATATAAAGTGGCATGCCAGATTGTAACCCCGAGAGTTTTTGAACTGCACTTTGAGAACTGGTTTAAAACTCTTGTCGTTTTGTAGTGTTTGTAATGTATGTCTCGTGGGTGTTCTGTGTTACACATTTTTATACGTTCTGTGCTGTGTTTTTTTTTATTCAAACTATATTCAATCTGTGAAGCCAAAGGCAAACATTTTCCAGAAATGGATAAGAAAGTTGTATCGTATAGAATGTTATTACTCTATGCCACCAAGGATAATGACATGGAAAATGTGTGCCACTTACAACGCATCACACTTCAAGGTGACACAATTTATTCTTGAAAAAGACATTTGAATGTCAGCAGTCCATAACCTACCTAGAAAATGAGGAGGATTACAATTTAAGATGTGGTTCCTTGCGCCCAAATATAAGGACTTTTCCCTCTGAAAAATAGGATCTTTCAATCAGAATAATCAGCACAGCAGTGCTCTTTTTGAGTCACAACCACACTGCAGTCATTAGCAAAAAGCAGCGCCAACAATGTTATCATTACAAATACAACATATTCTTACAGTTGCATCGTGGTAGGTGGTAGTGTTCAGGAACATACAATCACTATCTGCGATCTGCTCCCCTGTAGGTGGTTAATTAATATGCGTCTCATAGACTTAATTGCGAACAGCTTGAAATCTAAATGGTTTTGTGCACCGGGTTGACAATCAAGCATAATAAGTCAATAAGTAAATAGGGCCAGGGCGTAATCGTGTTATTAAGCGGTAAAACTTTACATTGAGGCGACATTTACAACTCCTCACAAATGTATTCTCATGACGAACCAATAACAGTAGCCTACCAACAACAAACTTCGTAACAACTTTGACCAGAGAGTTCTCATCCGTGCCTCCACTGACTTTATCCCGATAAAAGCACCGGAGCTAAGTTTTCTGGTTTCAATAAATCATCATCCTCCTGCTCTTGCTTGTCAGAAAGATTGTCAGTTACCTCCGTGATGGAAGCGTTCAGAATTTCTGCTCACGTGGTCAACAGATGGTTGTGAGGAACACGAGGGCTCTGCCAGATGTGTCTATCGGAGGATAACAGTCCTGAGGGCGTCTTCACAATGCAAATCGTGACCTACCGTTGACGCTTCAGGTTAGTGGAGACCAAGCACACAAACCTGTCCAAGACTAAAAGCTTTTGCATTCTGTTATAACTCTTGGAGTAAACTGCTGTTCTTTTGCAGCCTGTTTTTCTGACTGGAACAGTAACTTTGTAAAATAACACCAAACTGTTGACAGGTGATCCAAGGCCATGTCACCCCACTTTTGGGCATGTTGCCTACGTACAGTTACAAATACTTAAAACGCTTCGTAACGGAACATTTCTGGTCAAATAGCTTGTGATCACACTCCAGACGGTGCAAAAGGTGTTTACGTCAAGTTCTGGTTAGTGGTGAGAACATGTAATAAAAATAATAAGTACTTTAGGAACAAATGGTTTGGATCCTCAGACAACTGGAAGAACATATGTGAGTTACATCACACATTTCACCGGGCTCCCTCCCTCCCCCAACCGGCACTCTGAGGACTAATTATGTGATCTTGCCACTATGCAGCTCACGTAACCGCTTGAGGTGGGACTAGGTTTTGATAAATGACTGCTTTTTATTGGCTCCCTTTGCTACCTGACTGTTAAATAATGTAACTCAACCAGTGCCGCCACGCTAAGCGGAATTCACTTGGAGGTCGACTCTAAACAGAGGGGGGGGGGGGGGTCAAAGCCTCTGCGCAATTTGCAAGCGATGAATGTCAAAAGGGAATACGGAAAATGTTGTACCATATCAATTTCCCACTAGCCCTTTTAACCTTGTTGAATTGCCGATGCTTTTGTAATGCATATTTGCTGTTGTACTGCAGACACTATTGAAGGCACACCGTTTTTCTTTTCATTGCAAGCAGTTTTTAACACAAAGAGCTGTACCTAGCTCGACAATGATATTTAGTATCTCCGTACCCTCTTTGCATAAAAGTCAACAGGTAAAATGTTTCATACAATTATGATAAGACTTCTGACCCGCCTATAAACATCATAATTACAATCCCAAAAGTTAGAATGATTTGGTTTGAGGGCGTTTCTCGTCAATTCAACCATTTCCTCTCTCACCATCTTATGACAAAAAAACTGCAGAAAAGATTAAGTCTGCACGCTTTGAGAACAATATCAGAAGCCAACGCTGATATGACCAAATGATAGGTTGCGTTTGACTACAAGTCATTACCTCTTAGTCGTTTAACTGTAAATTCATTGGCTCGACGACCTCCCTATAATTTGTTTCACCCTTCCATCTCTTAATCAGGATGAATATGATGGAAAAGTTGGCTGGAAAAAAAGATGAAAGAGGCATTAAACGAGGATGCGATGGAGGGATGGAAGGAAGGGAGGGGGGAGCGACGTAATAATTGCTGGAGGAAAGTTTGAGGAGGGATTATGAGCAGGATTTTATGTAGAACGGTTGGATCTGCAATTGCTGCCTCATTCATTCTGATAATTGCTATTGCCGATAATGCATGAGCCCTGACATTCCTCTTTGCCCTTTCAATTTTTGGGGAAGAACTGGGAATTCAAGAACGACTTAAAAGCTGCAGTCTGGTACATATCACGTTGTAACGGATATCATGGTTCATAAGTGATAGCAAGGTTTTGACAATCCAGACGCAAATTGAAAACAGACAATACAAGTTCAGAAATTATGTAGGCCTATACAGATTCAACATCAGAGATCCACAATGTCCTTGGAGTGTTGCTACTGTACTTAACTCAGTCCTTTAAGCAGAAGAAAACCTACACAGCTTAAATAATTACAGTGTGCTATATCGTAAACAATCATTCGCTAAGAACATGGCCAGAGGCTAACATGATCATGCCTACAGGTGCTTCCGCGCAGGATGTGGGGTTAGCGACGTAACTTCATGTTTAACTATGGGGCCGTTTAGGAAATAATTCAGACTGTCTTTGGTAACACATGAAACACATTCACGTATGAAACGTTCACACACATTCATAGCACTGAAAACTCACATCCACATATGCTCGCATATAGCCTAAATAATTTTGTCAAACTTTCAATTTTTTAAATAAAAAATATATTTTTTCAACCTTTCAAAACTCCCCCAACCCCCACACGTGTAGTGAAAGGAGAGGGGAGAGGAGAACAGAGAAGCCTTTGGTTTTCCCTGACGAGTAGGCCTATCTATTTGATTTACGTTGCCAGTGCGACACGCGAATTACGTTAATATGTATCTGTTTTTATTTGTTCCCACGACCGTTTAACACTGCCAGGTTGTCAGGTGAAAGAATAAGGCTACAAATGTCATAGACACGTCTTAAGAACACATTGAAGCAAGTGATTAAGGTATTAAACAATTGTAATTACAGTCAAGTCTACTCCTGCCTTAATGATGGGGCAGTGATATTGATAAGCCTATTATCTAATGCATTTACATAGTCAGACATTTTTGCCAGGTTTCCTTCCTGCCTTTGGCAGCAGCTACTGTGTTGCTCTCAGCCTGGATTATATATTTAAATTCTCCTTATTCATTTAGTATTATTGTTTGCTCATCTTGTGTAAAATAATATCGCTAGATGATGAAAATGAAACCTGTCTCATAGCAAGTTTAACTTGTGTAATAACTTGCTTACTTAATACCTCTAAACTACAATGAAGTATAATTACATAGCAGTTACTATGCAACTGCAATGTTGTTACTATACATACTGCTATGTAGTTACAGGAAAATTAATATAACATCAAGGAAAGTTTCACCCAAGAATACCTTTCATCTCTCAAAACTACATGACCCTCATGATCCACTAAAGTATAGCGAGGACACACACACACACACACACACAAAGCAAACTTGGAACCTCATCTGTAAACGCATCGTCTCGGCCTCTTCTAGTCCTCTCCATTAATATCTATTCAGCTGCCAAGCACTCACAGTCCGGCCAAACAGCTGCCCTGGTCCAGGCTCATGACCTTGTGTGGGTTTAGTCTATATACACCAGGTCTAGATATTGATAATACCATATGCGTTTTAAATTAGTCTGGCAGCGATCAATACAATGCAATTGTCGGTCCTTTTACAGTGACTTCAGACCTGGACTGATGAACATCGATTCAGGCTCTGGGTGAAAAAAATAGAAAAAGACAAGGAAGTGAAGCGACGATGCCGTCAGCTCATGTAAACAACCTCTGGGTTGGGGAATATGCATATTAGTTATCGGAGGAAGGAGGTGAGGTAGCAGGGGGTTAAGCAACCAGGTGTAAGGTAATCAATACGATAGAAGCATTAAAGGGTGAGTTAGATAAAGCCACAGTGGTGGCTGAGGATACGTCTAACAGGGAGGCATCTAGATAACGCTGACTTTAATGAAAGGGAAAATGTTTCTTTAGTGTATCTCTCTGATATGATCACGCAACAGATTCAGCACTGAACTGAATTCTGCGTTACCAATTTAATGGTAAATAATGTACGCATATTTGCAGCACTCAACTCACACACCCACACTTGATGCTGTATGACTAAGCATCACTTAAAATAAAAATAGCACAAATAGCCATCAAAGGTCATCACTTCCAGATTACTATTCTGCAGAACAGCCATTACATTTTAAAGCTTTTCCATCACAACAACCACCCCCGAAACCTGTCCTTTTGAGGACCCACGACCACAGCGCTCTCTCTCCCTGTGTCTAGCAGTCTGACAGCAACTACATGGCCTCAATCCCATTTGTATGGGCGAAGCTGCTAACTTCTGCATCCCTTTCCGGTATGCCAAAGGGTTACCCTTGAGAAGTATCCATTTGTTTTGTATCGAGGCTGCCAACAAGTAGAAAGCAGCACTTATCTAAAACTCCATATCCCAAGTGCCCCAGGGGCACAAGTATCACCGTAAAGGATTGATTATGATTGGATAGAGAGCTGCACTTGCGTCAATGCTTCAGGGTCATTGGATCAAAGCTCGGGAGGGAAGCAGCTGTGCAGCCAATGAGGCGCGCCGGGGCTCAAGGGAGAGGAAGGCCTGGTGTGCGTGAACACAGGAAAGAAACATCACCCGCTTTGTACGAAATCAGTGACCATCAACTGTCAAGAAGAGCTGGTGACTGGCTTCTCCATACTGAACAAACACAGGCACACCGAGTACGTTTTCTGAAAATGACAATACGCCGAATTCGATAAGGTCATGTAAACTGCATGGTTTCCGTTTGGGTATTCTGAATTCGGCCATATTCTGAATGTGGCATTTTTCCGGTTTTTGGAATTTGTTGTGGACATGTGATTATGTGTGATCATAATTCTGGTTTTATGTAAAATGGGAATATCAGTTGAATCTTCATTTTCAGTATTCCACGTAAACAGAATCAGGAATGTTGTCTTTGTCTGAAAAAAGGCAAAAACCTGAAAATTCTGTGCAAGTAAACATGCTCACCGTTCTCCATACAACCCTTTTTAAAACACAGAAGTACATAGGGACCTGGGTCTCCATAGAGGGATGGTACTCAGACGCATGTTAATTCTCTTCTCCAACCTTGAGGAGAGGGGTGGCGGGCTGGCAGCTCCAGGGATCCCAAACAGCTCCTATAACCAGCCGGTCTGTCAGGCTGCCTGCCCCCCACCACACCAACCCAGCCCCCTCCGTCCCCCATCGGTCTGTCAGGCTGCCTGCCCCCCACTCCGTCCCCCATCGCTAGACCAGGTGGGAGATGGACGTCAGGGTTGTTCGTGTCCGTGAGACCTCGCGATAAAGCCCAGGCCACAGCAGACAGAGGTGACTATGCCGTGTTGCTAACCCTACGCTAGGGCGACATGCCAGCATAAATGAGATGGCGGGTGTACTTGCTACGCACAATGCCACTTCTTGTAATGTTGATATCCAAGCCCTGCACTACTGTGCTTCACAATACATGACCAACACTACTTCAAGCACATGGGAATGAGTCCCCCACTGGGTGTTGCAGTCACTAGCAATATGTGAGAGTCCTAGGGTGCTTTTAACCCTTTACAAGGAATACATACACCAAGTAGTTCACTATGTAATCAGATACAATCAAATCAACTTTGATTCTGTCCACTCACATCAATCAACTCGAGAAATTATACTTCATATATTAATATTATACTATATTAATATATTATATTAAGTCCCAACAGAGATTCTAAGCAGGTTACAAGGGCAAATCCTTGAAGAGATCCTGCATGTGAGCATTGTCGCATGGGCCATTTTGTTTGTTCTCAACAGCATAAGCCTCAGGTGACATCATTTTGACTTAAGCGGAGTGTTTTATTTTCAGATTGTCAGGTTATAGGCATTATGGGCTAGAATGCTGGGGGTTTATGAGCTTATGTTTTTGTGCTCTATAGTACATACACGTGGGAAAGGGAGAGTGATTGAGGAGGAGAGGGAGAGAGGGAAGGAGAGAGAGAGAGATGGAGATAAGGATTTTGTTTGAGAAACAGAGAGGAGAGAGGAAGAACGATTGATTTCACAGCCTACATTTGAAAGATTGCATTACAGATGCACTTATTGATATGCAATACCTCCTACATGGCTTCATTGTTTGGGCACGGATGAATTTCTGAGTGCCTCTGTTCCGGGGCTACATCCCTGTAAGGTTCAGAACAATGTAACAGTATCCAACAAACGACTCAGAGGAAAACACATTGGTGGACATTTTTCATGTCATGTTAACGTGTGTGAGCCATTATGAAAACATAAACCTTATAAAAAAAATAAAAATATACAGTCTCGTGACCGAACAGGAGCCTGGCAGTTGGAGGTTGCCCTCTGTTGGTTAATGTCTGTGAGGTGTGGAGGAAAGTATTCCTAACAGCCTACCCTAAAAGAAAAAATAGAGAAAGGATACATTCACAGGCTTAATTTTTCCCAAGGAACTTCAAGGACTGGATAATCAGGTTTCGCTCCTCTGTAAAGACGTTAGAAGCAAATAGCTGACCTCTTAGTGTCTCCTAAACACATATATGGTCATTTGTACCTTTATTCTCCTCTCTTAGTAGCTACTGTGTAAAATGAGCTCTGTGTCGAAGTTGTTTACATGGCAGAAACACATCTGGAGTCAGATAAACACACTCAACAACCCCATGACAAACTATTTCCCCAGAGTCGTAAGTTGTCTATAGGCTTGCTGAAAAGCAACAGCGATGCAACTATTGTTCAATTAAAATGTATTTTAGCATTGCTCATTCAGTAAAACAACATTTTTACTTCTCAAACTGTTCACATTTCCAGGTTAGTTGGCTGATGTACGCAATTTAAAGAATAAATTAATTTCAGCTATCCTGCCATGAACCAACATACCTGGAGAAAATAATGCTGCATCTTAATACAGTATATAATCCAAAGTGAGTTGTTTACTTCCCTGTCATGTGGATTTGATGTCCCCAAGAATCCCTCAGAGAAAGAGACATATTTACTCACTGCCACTTGCCTTTACATGTCTACGAGTGTTAATTAACTCATTGCCATGCCGTAATCATCATTGCTGTAGTTGTTGATTTACTGAAGTCACAAAGCAGAACCAAACAGGCTCACAACTGAAGCTCTCGTGTGGAATTGTGATTAAGACATATCCAAGCATATTAAGATTGATAATAATATCTCCTGTACTACAAATCTAAACGAATCGTAAAGAACCACATGGAAACGTATGGATAACGGTGAGCACAAAAATGGCCACATATTTAGCCATTTTGAGTCTGTCTTCAAGCTCTTTGGACATTTTGGAAAAACTTGAAAGGTATTCGTTCATTTCGAGCGTATTTTCCATGCACATCAAGACTTCAGATCTCTTCAGATCAGGATCAGGCAAAAACACTGGTGAGCTGACATGTAAAAAGACCTGCCAGACCAAGGAAGTAAAACATTAGTCAGAATACTATCAATATACTATCACACCCAGCAAAGAAACTCAGAAGGCGGACTGTGATTTGCAAACAACTCTCAAGCCGTAGTAACCAGTTTTAGTTGCGCTTGAAGACCGCTGGAACTAAGTACTGTGGACGGAACGTATCTTATCCTTCCTGATTCTAGAGTGAACTCAATTTGGCATATGCTGAAGAGGAAGCTGTAAAGTAAAATGCCCCAAACCAAGCGGTTGTTGAATATGGATGCCTCACAATCCTTGAAGTGACTCACTGGAAGAACACTTCCTGTCGAAGACATCCAGTTTCTAGTGATATGTCCATGGACTGCAGATATTAGACAGCCCTTGCATTGCATGCAAAGCATATACAATCTGCAAACATTAAATGGAACTGTTTCATTGGACATTGTCTAAAACGACTTTTAATACCCTACAATAGGGGAAATATGTTTCATCATTTCACAGTTTGTTCGACAAGCACACAAATACCCTCAAACTAAAACTGACATTTTACACCTTCTGGATATGACAATCTGTCATGCACAGTTCAAAAGCACAGAACCAGAACACCAAATAAAAAGTCAACGTCCAATGACTTTTGGAGCTTACTGTATAACATTTCTAGAAATACCACAAACTGCATTAGCCTTCAAATGTATTTACTTTGATCCTAGACCAATTGTAAAAGGAATGACAAACAACTGAGGATTGATGAACTGAACAAATTCCATTTGTGCGCTTCACCTCCCAGAGTGAATGGTTGCTTCATAAAGCGTTTGAAAATATGTACAAAATCATTGTAGTGCTTGAACCTTCCTCCCAGGCGCAAACTTCAATTGCTTTTGCTTTCGGACTTGAACCATTAAAACATGACAGGGGCTTATTAATTAAGAGTTATTAGAGGCTCAATTGCTTCAACTCAAACCTTTGATTTACCATTCATTTCATCAGTTTGAAGTGTTTCCATCAATTGGGTGAAATCACAGAGGACTATGAAGAAAAAAGAGAAAAAAAAATCATAAGAGGGAAGCCAAAACTATAGTTTTAACACAGGGAGAACATGAGCTTACCTTCATTTGATAACCTGCAACGCGCTGAAACTAATGTGAAGTGAAACTATCACCACTTTACAAGTTGGAACCCACATTTTGGAACAAAAATACGGTATATTCAGCCTATTTTCAGCCACATCTTAAAACGTGCCAATGCAATTAATCAGTCATCTCAGACTAAGTCCATCTCACACACAAATCAGTCCACCTCAGAATAGCTAGGCCCGTTTTTGCTGCTTGTCAGATTACGTTGGAGTGAGTACCAGCCTTCTATTTTAATTTATGTAATCAGGGCTCTTTGAAAAAGAAACCCTGACTGAATATTTGTTTTTTTCCTGTATAAATAAGGTCCAATAACAGGAAATCAGGCTGAAATATCAATGCTACACACTCAATCCCAAATTAATTTATTTATTGCAATTTCCATGGGCCTTGTCCTATCTTAATACAATGGCTGAATACATATCTACAGTTCCCGAATGAATTACAAATGCACTGTGAAGGTATTGACACTACAGTATATATCTGTAAGGAAAAACACTTGATTTACTGTAAAGGGAAAACTCGACTGTCTGCGACTGCCTTGGCAGATGAATCAGAAGATGCAATCAGAAAATACAGCTGTTTTTCAAACAGTATTTAAAGCGTCATCAACAGACTTGAATAGTAGGTTGATTTGTCCTTCACTGGCATGACGGCACTGCTAGTTATGTTTGCATGGAAAATGCCAAATGTGTGTCATCTGCACCGCAAGTGAAAGCAAATCAGTTATATTTATATATTTCCTTTATATAAACAAAAAAATCCACAACTTCCTAGTGGAAATGTATTTCATTTGTACAATCGAATGCAATTTCGTTCAGCTGAATGCCACCAGTCCACTCAATGCAAATTTAATAAAAGCCAATGACAAACAACACAGTGAATGTTAAATGCAAATATGACATTATTACCCAATGCCAGTTTCATACATACATATGAGAAATTGCGCTCAGATAGCCTATACTGTACATGAAGCTGTCTACAAGCACAGAGTAAACACTAATGATCTGCCATTCTCTGCCAATTAGCTTTGAGGTGATGAATCCAGAGAACTCTTTATATTAAGTTAAGTGAAGACACTTCTACAAGAAAATCATGAAAATTACTTCCCGGATGACCTCATCTCTGTGGGGGGGGGCCTTGCTAGATGAAGTATGTGTTGGGATTTTCTCTCCAAGATGACAGCACTCCCTAATAATTTCACAGAATATCATGTCTACAAATGTAAATTCTACCCTTTTATATGTCGACCCTTCATTTCATCCCATTAAGGCCCATAGGCTTGAAATGTAAGACAGAGCGCCCTGGCCTTGTTACATGAGGAGTGATACGGTCCTATAGCCTTGTTACATGGGAGTGATACGGTCCTACAGCCTTGTTACACAAGGAGTGATACAGTCCTTCAGCCTTGTTACACGAGGAGTGATACGGTCCTACAGCCTTGTTACACGAGGAGTGATACAGTCCTACAGCCTTGTTACACGAGGATTGATACGGTCCTATAGCCTTGTTACACGAGGAGTGATACGGTCCTACAGCCTTGTTACACGAGGAGTGATATGGTCCTACAGCCTTGTTACACGAGGAGTGATACGGTCTTACAGCGCGCAGGATGACACCAGGGGAGAGACCAGCCAGCGACAGGCCTTTTAAAGAAGATGAGAAGTCACTTCTGAATACAGGTCATGGATTGGCTCTAAAAGATCTACACGCAGTATACTTGTTTCAGAGCCCTCACAAACAAAGCAGGCTAGGGAAATGCAAGGATCAAACCATGTTTTGTTTTTTTACGATAGTACAGGCAGACAACTAAACTCAAACGCAATATGTGAGTTAGAAGGGCGAGTTCCTCCCCCACTCTGAGGTTACTTCCAATATGCAGAATGCAGTCTGACTCCATTGTACTCCAAAATATATCATTCTTCCCACAAAGCTCCACAACATCCTTCTGATAGGACCCGATTGCTGAAAAGCGTTCGCTTGTTATGCTTTTAGAGCAACAGACTTGAGCTTCCTCAGCCAGAGGCTTTGCCCTGCCCTAGCTGCTTGTCAAAACCAGTACTGTTCAGAAAGCAGTTGTTGGCCTTAATCGTATCTCTTAAGTGTTTTTTCCTCAACTTTGTTGCAACGAGTTTCCACAGTTATACTGTAGGTCGGTAGGTAAATTGTATCTAGGCAAGCTGAACTCAATTAGGGATTAAAAACACATTGGTTTCCCAACAAAAAATCGATTGAAGTTCAAAATGTCCACACTGAATCATTCTATATCCTATATTCCCAAAAAAAACCTGTCAGAACAATGATTGAAAAAGGCAGGGAACTTGCAAGCAGAATTACTGTATTATGCTAATAATTTATCATACTGAGACAACATTTCAGTTAATTCATTCATTTTCATCCTTGACGCAAGTGCTGTACCATATTTTGCATTTTTATAAAAATAAAAATAAAGTCCTTTGAGTGCCTTAATACTTTTCTAAGTGTGAAGGCACCCAGCTTTGCTATTTTTATGCAGTGTTAACGAGATCCAACTCCACTATATTTATCCATTTCCCTGTATGAGTTCCTGCTTTCTGGTACAGTGTTACAGGATTGTATGTGTCTCCAGCTTTCATGGCGTTGTGTTGGGTACACTACAGACGCCTTGGGTTGATCCTGTGCCCACACACATAGCTCCGGGCTTAAAATGGCACTTGCTGCTTCCTGTAGAGGCAGAGGCAGCCTGAGGCAGACACTGACAAGAGAAAATAAGAAATTGTATTGTATTTTTATTTGAAGTAGCTGAAACTCAATCCAAATGCCACATGCTATAACCCACTTGTTCCCAGTGAGTAAATAGCTGTAATGATGATACCATGTTGGAGAACGGGTGCTTATTTCTCTTTTGTCGACAGGCCACTGACAAGTAAGACAAAAGCTATGGGCCGTGAAGGGTAAGGGTGTTGTTTATTGGTGAGACGCAGAAAGTGCAGTTGGATTTGAAACAGGGCGATTGGCTAAGACAAGAAAGGTGGTTAGGTCGAGCAGGGCTCAGCTCTGCTGGGTTTGGCATTATCATACCTTATTAAAAGTGATGGCCTCTGCTTCTCTCAATTAAACAGGAAAAATAATAAATGAAGATATTGGATTGACTTTTCGACGCTTTCGCAAAGCACCTCGCAATATTTTTTTATTTGTTCCTATTCTATCTTTTCTAGATTTTGTTTTCTATGCCTTCTACATAGCTGTTGCTTGCCATGTGCTAACAGTTTTCGGTGTTTAGAATGACCTCATGTTTTTCTGTCTACTTATAAAGCAAATACAAGAGGCAGATGGGTCACGTCCCATCTATATTCTTGGTTGTGAACTCGCTTCAGATCCCTCAAGCTCACTGAGTTGAATGTTATGAAAGATAAAATCTAACTGCAATAGTTTACAGTCCCAAGACACTCTAATTTCAGTTCACTGGTCACTAGTCAAGTGAAGATGGTTTTCTTCTTCAATTATCATTGATATCAGCAAAGTCAGGCAGGCACTAATTGGCTTAGTGTATCTGGTCATGCTTAAAGCCCTGTAGCCATTGATCTCCAGTCTGTCTTTTGAAAAACATGTCAGGCGAATACACACGCACACACACACACGCTGAAAGACAGCTACAGGGTCAAAGGCATTGCGTATTTATCAAACGTGTATTTATCAAACATTCAACACAGAGAATTTTTAGCTCATCGAGGAGAGAAGATTTTTTTTTTTTATGTGAAAGCCATTATATTTCCATGGTCATTAAGTGGCAAATATATTTTATTTATCATACATAAATAATAATATAAATAATTACTGTACATGTATGCCCCCAAAAACATGGCAACAACGAATTGTACAATAATTGAGCAGCAAAGGTCTGTAATTGCACAAGTGTGCAAATAAGGGTCCTCGCTACACTGTAATGGCTTAATTGACCCTTACTTTCTTCCTTTAAGTACATTCGTTGAATACATGTATACTTCACATTAGAACAGCTTTAATTAGGCTTCTTGTTGTCATGTGAACTGGGTTTACAGTAGAAGAAAATAATCGTACCAAAAGCACAGCAACGAATACACCGGGAGCTGTCGTATTTACATTCTGAACTGGATTCACGCATTGAGTGGACTGTTTGCGACCAGCTTGGCTAAACTGGCGGTAGGACGTATGTTAGCCCTCACTACTGAGCAAGACTGAGCAAAAAGGGTTATTATGTACGCAGCCGCAGAAGCAGAAAGAAAAATAAAACACTTCACCTTCAAGAGGAAACCAAGCAGTGTCACATGGGTATACAGTACCTTGTTCAACTCAAATCGCCCATGAACTGGATTTTTCCATGATAGTTAATTTCCATTTGTGTTCAGGGGATGAAGTACGAATTACATTTTCTTATTGATGGATAGACTCACAACAAATAAGACCCCACCGCCCCCTTGTGTGTGGAGAAAGTACACACACACTCACACTCACACTCACACTCACACTCACACTCACACTCACACTCACACTCACACTCACACTCACACTCACACTCACACTCACACTCACACTCACACTCACACACACACACACACACACACACACACACACACACACACACACACACACACACACACAGAGATGCAACTTATAAATATTCAAAGTTCAGACCAGGCAGCGAGGATGAGCAGGTGAGAGACAATCCTTTGGCACATCCCAAATCACACCAACATTGGCTGTGGACCGGCAAAGATTTACATGAAGCAAGTTGGATCTGGCTGAGATGTTAGGAAACCTTCCTGATCTTCCATGGAAGAATACACAAACACACTCCGCCTTCACTGGTACCGTACCAGGCACAGAAGACCAAACCACACAGCTCTAAAACCCTTTGTTTTATAGTCTCTGGAAAAGAAAGAAAAAGAAAAAGCCTGTCCTTAGTTGTGGTGGAAAAACATAAAAAAGATAAAATCAAAATTGCATTTTCTTTCTACAATAAATGAGTAGCTGAGTTTTTGGATTCCGATGCGGAGAAACTCGAACTGAGTTATATATTTATATTTTTATAGATCTGAGAGCTTTCCATAGGGATTAAGTAGTGTTGATATACTGTATAAAATATAGTTTGTACATTAAGCTACACTGCTAGCCATAAGCACCCACAGGATCATTTAATAATAACACTGTTGTGCTGACATGTTAGTTAATGTGGGAATGTAGACAGTATTAGACAAAAACTGTTTAATCAACTGTTTTAACGGTAGTGTTTGTATTTTTTTACATTAAAACAAGGTTATGGCTGATACATGCTGATGGCAGAGTAAATAAATAGGAAAAAAAGAAAAAATATATGTACATATTAGTGAAGGAACTAAATTGGTCGGCTTGAACTCGTCAATAATCCCCGCAGAGGACAATCGATAAGAAAGGCTGAATGTTTAAAGCGTACTGAAATTCATCCCTTTCGACTCGACATCTTCAAAAGTTTGAAACATTCTGCCGAGCCACACTCCCTCCCCCCCACCCTCCCCCCCACCCTCCCCCCCACCCTCCCCTCCCCCCATGCAGAGGCTGCAGATCTGGCTCAGGAACTCCTGCTCATTGATTAGTGAACAAAGACGGCTTTCATCGGCAGGCGGCGTGGGACAGCACCGGAGGTTTCCATCCAGGAGACCTCGCTGATTAGAGGCGCGCGGCAGGAACACCTGGGTCTTCATCATCCTCATCAGACAACGACGTTTTTATCTGCCGTCGCCCGCCTCGAGGGCCTCTGTGATGTGGAAATTCCCAGATTGATTCTTCGGTTGTCAAATCTCGTCTTTGCCACCCAGCTTTCCCAGGGACTTGAAAGACACTTGACTCTACAAAAAGACTTTGCTGGCACGGACTGAGGGGACTAATTAGCTCAAATATGGCAGAGAGGAAGAAACCGCTCGTATACCTTAGCATAGTTTGCACCATTTTTTTTTTTATTACAGTGAAGTGTGTGTAATAGGAAATAAAATTCATAATTATTATTCTTATTATAATATAATACCACATAGAAGGAAGGGGGAGGGTGGATTTGAGGCCTTTCCAGAGTGCATAAAGGTGGAGGGGATAAACTTGACGCTCCAAGATGCACTTTGCACAACCTGAACTCTTAGTCCGACTATTTCTCAAGAGGGTTACAGCCTGTGCCATCTTCACACTGAAAACTGACTGGTTGCCAAAAAACGGCATGTACAGTTTAGCAACTATAAATCTTGAATTTACATGCCAATGTTTAGAATACATATTTCTGTAGGAGACAATAACGGGCGATCAGAACAGATTTACTGTTTATAACCCACATACGTGGTACTTTTCTTATAATATTTCACCAAAACTGTAGGTTACCACTGGCAATAATTGACAAACAGTAAACAAGACCAGCAACCAAGTATTCCAGGAACAATGTCTGAAACTGAATGTGGCATGTTTCTGCCTTTAACACATTCAATGCAAATATTTGGCCCAGATAGAGAATAATATCATATATGTGGATTTTACCAACACACAAACATAACCGCAGGCACAATATGTACATATATACAAGTTGTATCTCTCTTCGCTTCTGAATATAACCGAAGAACATGTACTCGAAACACGTCTACATATTTACAGTAATTTAAAAGCCTGATGCGTGAACTTCTCTATTCAGATATCACTAAAGTGGGACAATTTAACAATAGAATTCAGAGGTCACAGAAATCCATGTATACTGGAGGATTAGACTCAAGCGATCATGCATGAGCCTGTCATCAAGGCCAGTACCCAGCATTCAAAATTCTAACCCCGCACAGGTTAAAAAGATAAGACCCTCAGTATCTTACTCGTCTCCACAGTGTGGGGAATTCTCTAGCTTGCTAGTTGCCAAGAGAGCTGCATGTCAATGTCATTTTAGAGGAGATAATGTCTTAAATGCCATCCGGTTTCCTCTCATACACGGATGGACCCCAAACATTGCTCCTTAAGTGTCTGTGACACTTTCCTCAGGTGACCGTCGGGAATCCAAATTATCTTGTTGTGTGTGACTCTGGAGAGCAGTGATGGGCATGGTTATGGGCGGAAGTTTGCCGTTTTGATGTGTTCAACAAATTATAACATGAGTACGGCAGGAAGAGAGAAAACTTCGATCCATAACCTGCTTAATTATAGATGAGTGTGGAGCTCACAAGCAGGTGAACTGCTGCACCACCACTGCAGGTGGCTCTTTGTTGTCAGTGTGTGTGTACCATAAGTGTGTGTGTGTGTGTGTTCAACTACACCTACTCCCCCTACTGGGCCTCCTTATACTTTTTTAATAACCTATACTGCTGACACAATCCCATTCAATTACATGTCATATTATTTCCTTTGTCCCTATTGTGTTTTTACTATGGGTCTTCCTATATCGTCGTTGCATGATTGTTAACGTAACCGTAATGTAAAGTGTGGCTGTTTAATGTTGCTGTTTAAAGCAGAGAACAATGCACTGTTAGGGTATTTTGTGCAGACAGTGCAGCCCTTATTTTCAGGATTACCTTCCCGCCTGTCTCTCAGACTAGCCAATCCCCTGCTAATCTGAGTAGGTAAATACACTATGTGTGTGTGTGTGTAGACTTATGTGTGTGCATCTCAAGTTGTATACCTTTCTCCACACACTCCTGTGTGCCTTTCAAAAGTTATCATCCTACTGGTGAATGAGAGGCGAGCCCGTGAACCTCTTAAGCACATTATCCCCCCTCCCCCCCCTTCACCTTCCCCCCACTCATCCCCAAGGCAACAGGCCCACTAATACCTGGGCAGAAGTCCAGAACCCAGCTTAGAAAGATGGACTACCAGCTGCACATGCTCTCTTAACCCCTTACCTGCGCTAGGAGGACGCTCTGACACCCTTTCACCACGCTGACGTGGCAAATTGACACGCCTTTCTTTTTTTTACCGGCGTATTCTGCATCGTTGCCAGATCTTGCGCTTCGTTTAGCCTGCTTGAGGGTATTTTTAAACTGGCGTAGCGAACCGCCGCTAGATACACAAGGTTGGAAATGTAAGGTAGCTTCCAGACTTGACAGGAGGTATTTACAGCGAGTTATCAAGGCTGCCAATACTGTCGCTTCGTGATATCTTTTGGAGCAGTATCTAGAGCAGGGCTCCCCAGCACCAGAAAGCTTCTGTCCTGTAACTAGCCGGTTGACAAGCTGAACTCGATAATTTCTTATCAGGTCTGGAAACCAACAGTACAGCAACTCTCAAGGAACAGTTCAGATCTAAAGTGATACACTTTCTGGAATTGATCTCAATAATAATAATAATGATCTGCATAAAAAACAAGCCTGTCTGTCACATTTCAGACACAAACGTTGACGGTTGTTTTAGCTTTTGGAGCATGCACATCAATCTGCACAATCCACAATCCTTACAGTACATGATTTCTTAAAAGAAGAGAACATTTTTTACAAGGGTATTTTTCAAATCGCTCACACAATTACATTTGTTTCCTGGAAAGCAAAATGTGGTGAGCTGGTGGTGAAATCATAGGACAGCAAACCTTAGTGAATGTCCCAGAGTCGTGTAATCCACAGGACATATGAGATTATTTCAATCAACAATAAAGCAGACGTGTGCATGTAAGCAGCCCCCCCGGCACATATGGTCAATAGAGTCAATTATTTGCCAGAAAACCATTGTTTCCACATCCCCACCATTCATTTCATAATGGCTTTACGAAAGGGTTCCTTTATGACGAATGTTACCGTTTGTTCTGACAGCAGAAGTCGAACACTGGTGCCAGTTTTCTTAAAAGAAGAAAAGAAAAATGCAATTTATTCTAAGCAGTAACCAGGGCAGAGCCAAACCACTCCTCTGGACTGCATCAAAGGAATGATATCATGCAAAGGTGTCATGAGGTAGCTAGCCAATTATGACAGTGACCGTGTTTGGTCAACATGCCCCTGGGAATGACATAACCCCATTAAAGAACGTAACATTTCAAATTCCAAACCCTGAGGAGTTAATGACTTCAAAAGTTGGTGATTGGATTTTTTTTTTTGTGATTATCCTCTTTTTGCTCTTTGGCGGGGTGGGGTAATACCGCCTAGCGTCCAGTGTGTTTTTTGAGGGTGTGGTTTACTGTCGTATCTACAACCTCCTCAGTTAAAGACCTGTAGTGGATTTCAAGCCAGGGTTCAGATGGGGAGTACTTTGGCTCCCAGACAGATCTGGGAAAATGAAAGTCAGATGGCTGAGGCCATTGACACCTGCCCTGGCAGAGAAAAGCATCCATCTCACGGTCACAGCAAGGAAACAGACACCTCAGGTAATGCATCACTGATGGACAACACAAAACCAGTTCACCTTCCCATCAAAAATGAAACCGTATAAACCGTATAGTACATTAAGGATCACAGGAGAATCCAGTGTATTAGTACAGTGTGACAGCCTTTCAGACTCCACAGACCCATTCAAAAGAGCTGTGTTCTACATAACTGCATTCCCCTCCCCAAGTCTGTGTTGACCAATCCTCTCACAAGACAATCTGTGAAATTGCAGGAGATGACAGACACTGGCAGAGATGATGCAAGGTGAGGAAAAATGGAATTACAAAGGGAATCTTTAAAAATGTTCTGTGAAATCAAATGATCACCTTCTCAATCTTTCCCTCAGGGTAATTTGGGGAAGAAATTGAATATCCCTTTGAAGAAGGGTCTAACAGCTTTGTGGCTGACAAGGTTTGGCAAAGCAATGTTCATAGTCAGGAATGAAGAGCTGGCACCAAGTGTATACCCTTCACCACTGCAAGCACCAAAATACTCCACATCAATTATTTTAAAATCACTTTATAAAAACGAGTGTGGTACCCGACCACGCCACGCCACAGATCCGTACCACAGAACATTCTCACAGACGTCTAATCCCACCAGCTGGGTCAGGCAGCTGCCGATCAGCGAGGTGAGGGTGATATTGTACCACCCCTATTGAATGAGTCCCATGACTGCAAGGCCTGGGGGTGTCTGTCCACGCAGATAAGAGACTAAGACCACCCTTGGCGCAACCTCGTCACCATGGTGACATCCACAGCCGGTGTTAATCTCAACCTCTGTGCTGTCAGATTGCAACAGGCAAGGGGCCGAACACAAAATACCTCATAATTCATTTAGTGGTGCACATGCGCAAACATCAGAGTGAAACCTGGGACTGTGGAGGACTGCAGCTCCCCAGAGTCATTTAAACACTGAATTCGAGCTGCATTTGAAATGAGAACCGTTGAAAACAGACCAGAGTGGCAGACAGGGGCTGGTCTCCTTTTAAAAGGAGCTAGAGCGAGAGCGAGAGCGAGAGCGAGAGCGAGAGCGAGAGCGAGAGCGAGAGCGAGAGCGAGAGCGAGAGCGAGAGCGAGAGCGAGAGCGAGAGCGAGAGCGAGAGCGAGAGCGAGAGCGAGAGCGAGAGCGAGAGAGACTCTGGAAGATTGGAAAGCTTTGATTCAGTCCAGTAGCTGTGTTTTTGGGGAGGGTGAGAAAAAGAAACAGTCTAGACATCAACAAGAGGGACAAGTGCTTCAGGACCGAGAAAAGATTATATCAAAACATGTGAGGGATAGTACAGTTGGAAATCCCACGTCATTATTCATGTTCAGCCTTCCACAAAACTAGCCCAACTGACCGTTCAAAGGAAATAATAATCCGAAACGACTCTTCCAAGGACAAACGTTTTCATAAGCCACTCATTTCTCTATTCTTAAATCTCCTGCCTGACTGTACCAAACCCCCCAAAAATACAAAGAAATAGTGTAGATTTGATCTCAACTAAGAAAAAAGGATATGACAATAGGCGAGATGTCACATCCAGTAAAGAAAACATACAGTAGGTTTCTCAGAGCAAAACAGCTCCTGTTTTCACCTCCTCTTGTCATATGCTGTCAGGTCCAGGGACCCATTCCTGCATTGCTATTTTATAATGAAAGGAAAAAAATGACAATGGTATCGCTTTGCAGCAATAGGGTGAATGCAATAGACAATCACCTTCATGGTGGTGGAAATAAATAGTGTCATATTTCCCCAAACTATGACAGTGTTGGGAAGTATCTGAGAGGAGAAGGATGGTGTTTGGCCATGCCCCTTCTACAACATCGTTATGATCATGAAATGGATCAGGTCATGAGCTTTCCCCTCGTCTAGATCAGTGGTGTAGCCTCAACAACCAGAATCCATCTGAAGTACGAGTTATTTTTTGTGACTCACACCTCTCCTCCCGCTATCCATCGAGGGGAAAACAGCAGGACAACTGACATATGAAAATAGCTACTCTCAGCTTTCCTCAACTGAAGGCAACCCCACAATTAAGATTTGTTGACAGGATGAGCGACTCTATTCTCTAGTCTCCGAACTTGGATTATAGATCTGATGATAAAACTGTCAAGTGGTTCACCGAAGCCAGCTACAGTTCACTGTAGAAACACTGTGGACTGTACCTCGCTGTTCACAGGTGCTGAACTTGTATCACTTGTCCACTTAGACATCTTTCGCAATTTCGTCTTTCCTCTGCAAATCATGACATCCAAATCACTACCTCATTTGCATAATCCCTAATCATGCACACCTGATAGGCCGACTAACTGATGCTCTGTTGGTCATTCAGGAGCGAGTCTCGCCGGGTAATTGACCAATAATGGCACGCATCGATTACTAATAGGTTCTGAATTATTCATTACACTCTTCCGACCAACTGACGAAATTTAGGCAAACAACTGTAGGAGTGGGGAAGAATCTTCATATAGGAGAGAAAAGCATCTGCAAAGTCGAATCACAACAACGTCAGAGACACATTGCAAGGTTTTCAAAAGCCCAGCTCTGAAACAAGGACCTAATGTACGATACTGTAGGCAGGCTGCCACAATTGTTGTCACAATTGCATGTCTCTTCCTTCGTGAAATAGAAGTCTGGCCTCTTGACTCTCATGGACCTAACTGTGGACCTAACTGTAGTAATTTAGCAGACGCTCTTATCCAGAGCGACTTACAGCAAGTACAGGGACATTCCCCCCGAGGCAAGTAGGGTGAAGTGCCTTGCCCAAGGACACAACGTCATTTTTTTGGCACAGCCGGGAATCGAACTGGCAACCTTCTGATTACTAGCCCGATTCCCTAACCGTTCAGCCACCTGACTCATGAACGCACAGCTGGGTCCACAGATGCCTCTGATGCAGCCACATCTAATATTCAACTCAATTGCCAAGTATTACCTTAATGATGAATGAACAGGGTTCTGATTGTTGCATTTCGAATTAAGTCAATATATTGAACAGATATGATTCATTTGATTGAAGTGACATACTATTCATACGAGCGGAGAATGTACTAAATGTTTAAACATGAGTGGGTGACAGCACAGTGGTGTGACACTACTTTTGATCAGGAGTGCAAAGTAGGCCAGCCACATGGACATGATACTGAGAGATAAAATACTTTGATTTGAAACTCAAAATCTGAAACTCTGAAGACAAATATATGGTCTTGGTCATGTCCGAGAATCAGTAATCCAACAAATAATACATTAAAAATTAAAAAATATTGGACATAAAACTAAAAATGATTACAATGATCTTGAAGGCAAAATACTTCACAAGTCCTCATTATGCAATACAGATAAGTATTACCATTAGATTGCTGCTTGCCATTCACAAGGGCCTTTCTGAAAGGTCATTCTGAAGGCATAAAAGCCACTGTAATCAATTCAACAGGGGATCTTGAGTTTAATTGAGGTTGCTCAAAAATCATCCTTATTTTTTGGCTGGAGAAATTATCTTTAGGCCATGTTGTCCTGTCCGTAGGGGTCATCACTAAAACCAGGTCAGGATTGAACAGCTATGCATGACATAAATCAACAGTATTTGCGTGTGGTATCGGTGCTCCCAATTTAAACATACAATTTTAAAGTACCGTTATCCATTCCTCTATATTGCTGTTCCACTGACACGCCTAAGATTGTTTCCCAACGACCGCTACAGTATTTCTCATCTCTTTTTACCTCCCCTGAAGACTACAACATTTACATCCTCACTGCTTGTGTTGAGATTCACTGCCGTCATATGGGAACTTTCCTGTCCCTGAAGATTTGGACCGTGACCACCTTAGTTCAGCGCTGTTACACAACAATGATCATCAGGAGTTCCTTGTTAACAACTGTCAAGTGTTATTGCCTCAGAATGAAGTGTCTTCAAGGCTAATCCCCTGGAATCCACCTCAATGACACATGCACATGACGGTGAAAACCACCGAGTCGATGTATTTTCCCCTACATTAAACACGCTTTGGTTTGCGACTTTTAATTAGTAAAGCAAACTAGTTTCATGGGTTACTTTTCAAACGCTTGTAACCGGGAGAGAGAGAAAATGAGTAGGTATAACACTTACGTGAGGAAGACTGTCTCGCCTTGTCTGACGGTTATATTTTCCATCACTTTGTTATCGGGTTGGGAATCTCCTTGACTACGGACAGGTAGACCTGCAGGTAGAAGAAACAGAAGCCTAAACGTCAGAACCACTAGGCACTTCCAAGACACAGTCAAATATCCACAAACACCCATCTTCGTTGTAAAATCCCAGTGTCGACACACTACGCGTCCTTTATTTCAAAGCAAGCGCAAAGAGTGAACGGTCCGGTGGAGTGCGTGCGCGGTGTATAGTTAATTCAGTTCATCTGTTAATCCAAATCTTCTTTCCCAGGTGCAGTTCTGCAAGCGAAGATCCTGCGCAGTTCTATGCTCACAGAGCGGAGCTGTTTACCGTTCCTCCTCGAGAGGTCCAGCAGCTGCCTGTGAGAACGCACTCTCTCCCGTTCACTGTAAATTAACGGGTCTCAGTTGCCGTTTTGAACACCGTAGAGAGCAAGTGTAATTCTGACCTTGCAAAACTTTTAGCCAGACCAGTCTATTTATTTCTGATTGTGTGGTATAAAAAAACAACAACAACTGCGCAATGATTTTGTCTGAATAAGAAGCGGAGTTTCTAATGACTGGGTCAATGCATATCACGATCGGTGAGCAGTACGGTGTTGCACCTTCGTAGGTAAGGGAGCCTATGGGGATTTGCAGCACGCAGTCTATGCTACTGGGGGGGAACTGTTTCAGCTGCAGATCCATTTTTCATTCTAAAACAAAAACCGAATCCAAGGTTCATTGATTCCAAATTGTCCACATAACTACGCGCACGGCACTGCAATTTGAGTTTTTTTTAGAACCCCAAACAGAACTCAAATCCGGGGGGTGGTGGGATGGTGTGTGTGTGTGTGTGTGTGGGGGGGGGGGGGGGGGGGGGGGATAAAAAAATAGAAAAAAGGTTGCCATGGCAGCAGCGACGAATAGCTGTACAGATGTTACAGGGGCACGAGGAATGATACTTGTTAATTAAGAATTATTTGCTGGTGGCAATAATGGACTTATTTTTGTAAACATAAGACAAGCACATTCAGACCATCTTTTTGGTTGGATTAGCAGACGGCTGGGATGACGTTGTGGGATTTCAATAGTGAACAGTAAACGGTATATAGGCTACCAGAAGTTTATCCCACAAGAATAATGCTTTGCATTCGCTGTGGTTTATCATTACCTTAAGTGCCCCATGTCAATATATTGGCGGGAGTGTGTTATGTACAGTCAGTGTGTGTGAGAGAGAGTTCCCATTGCTATGATGGTGTCAGTGAGTAAGTACACTGTATATTGTACACAGAATTGCAATTGAAACAATTCAGCATATTAAAGGACTCACCACAAACAAACCAGGACACAAACAACCACCTATTGCTTTCTCAATCGACTCTAATCACCACCACCTGTGTCCATCAGTCACAAAGGCAAACAGCCAATAAAGAGGTAAGACGAGTTTGGTGACCAATCAGCTACTGATCAATGTAATGGGCAATTAGGACAGGCTAGGCATAATTTGTTGAATGGAGATGTGCTTGGACAAAAAGCAAAATGCCCAAATTAACTGGATTCATTTTCTCACTATTACAAAAAATAAAAATAAAAGGATGTTTAAATGTAAAAATAAATAAATAAACAGACATAAAGAGCACAGTTTAGTTATTTTAAGTGAATAATTTTTCATATAGCTTCAAGAAAACTATCACAAGATGATGCATGTTGAAATAGCCATTGTAAGTGATGTCAGATATACAGCAATACATTGGGCCCTTCCAAGACACTCAGAATCACTACCATTATACAAGTTGACTACGGTTGATAATTACCCATCCCATTCATCCGGAACAAAAGCAGGAAATTAGTCACAGGTACTAGAATCTTTTATACAGTATTCTGATATAACCAAGCCAACATCAAAAGGTTCAAGATTGTGCAGCTTGGCATGTCAAGCTCTGTTTCAAAACTCCTCAATGTTTTGCAAATATCAAAACTGCAGTTACGATTCTCTCCCTTCCTTTGTTTCTACACAGTACGGTTTTAAATCTTTAATCTCCGAGAGATTATAATCCAAGCGGCAATAGGGATCTCACACTGGGGATGTCAGTGACTCAGTTTTTACCCAGAGTTGGAACACCGAAAAAAGTCTGCTGTACGATTTAGCATTTACTTTAATACTGCATTAGAAAACATAATGAACTATGGATGCAAAGAGCCAAGTACTTCTTAAAGAAAAGTTGTACATTAACAAAGTATTAAAAAAGTATTTTCCAAAGATGACATACTGCTGAAATAGCTCAGAGCCTTCCCCTCGTTATTTCTAGTCTCGTTTTAGAATTCCTGCAAAGGAAACAACTAAAAGCTGTGCTGGAAAAGATGATCTCCAATTTCACGATTTTTTTTATATTTGGCCCTTCAAAGACTGCAGGGTAAACAAGAAAAAACGTCTTTATGATGTAATTACCGACGGTTAACACCAGATGTGGATGAAATGAGGCATGTTCAGCCAAGGGTTGAAGGAGCACCTTAGCAGGTCTGCTCTCTTACAGACGGCTCACAGATCCTGATGATCTGCCTCCACGTTTTAATGTGTGTTTGTCCAAAAGGGAATTGTGGGTAATGAGGTCTTGGTTGAGATACGCCTTCGAAACACCAGGACACAGAGGTTCCAGGGTTGGTGCTAAGGGAATCCTTGTTTTTATGGTTATTTTTAAATAGTTATGACTGAACTCTGAGAAGGACTGGGAGAGGCGTAAGAGGGAAGACAGTGTTTGTGGTTAACAGGAGGCTTTCACTGGAATGCACTGGTGAAGACAGCGAACCCCACCACATACAGAAAACATCCGTACAATATTCTAAAATAGGCCTGCATTGTTGGTCTACACAGGTAAACACACACAAACACACACACAATCTCACTTACGTACATATATCATACACACACACTCAGTAAAAGACACACACATACACACACACGTTACTGCAACTTATATTTTATTGTATAGTTTATTTTAATCTAATTCCACTATGTACCCTTAGTATAGTTAGTCCTCATATTTAAATTTTAGATTCCTATATGTTTAATGTTTGCACCTTCCAGCCAAAGCAAATTCCTTGTCTCTGCAAACTTTCATGGCGAATAAAACCCATTCTGATTCTGATTCTGACAAGGAATACATTCTCAAGCACCTAACTCTCCTGAACCAAGAGAATTCCAGCAGTCAACCAGAAACTGTCCTTTAGCATTCCGGGCTTGGGGTGAAAAGAAGTGACCATTACGCTCTAATAAAATGCTAAACACAGACGAAACTACTCATCACCCGTCAGTAATGCCCCACTGAAAGGCAGTTTAAGTGCACTTTGCAGTGACACATCCACATCGAACGCTTCGAGAAAACGAGCCGTGCAAAAAGGTAAAGTAAAAAAACACAGGAAGTTACATTTCCCATACTACTTATTTTCTCCTATACCTGACGGAGAGGGGGTGAGAAAGGAGGATGCAAAGCGATGCTCTGTGCAGAGTGACTCAGACTGCAGAAGCATGTTCTAGTAAGGAGGATGATGAAGGATCAGTGAAACGTCTGTATGTCTTGGATGCAGATGATCACAGCACAGTCTTCCTCTCAGCATCTGTAATGTGGTTAAACAGCCTGATACAGCTGGGGGCTAATGGAAGGAGATCATATTCATGAGAATTATGAGAACTGTGAGGGGGAGGTGTCTGTGTGTGGGAGGTGTTTGTGTGTGTTGTCGAGCAGGGGAGGAGGTGTGTGTGTGTGGTGGGGGCAGGAGGGTGTGTGTGTGTGTCTGATTGTTGTTGGGGGTAATCTTTCCGATGGCAAACACCACCCAGTGAACAGGCCCCCCTGCAGTGGCTCCCTCGACAGTGTGCACTTTAATAAACACATTCTGCTGTTCTAAGGGCTTCTGTAGTAAATCATGGTGAAAGTGTCATTTTGAGACGGGGGGATTCAAGCGACCATTCATTATATGGTTCCTTTTCTTTTCATTGATAAACTGTTTGGGGATGAAAACATTTTCCACCGGAGGGGAAGTGATGCTCGCTGTCAATCGTGACTCAACATTATAAACCACTTCTGTTGTATTAACAAAACTGTTATTTGCTGATTTCAATGCTATGCCTCTATGACAGGTTCAACATGTTATTTATTTATCTGTGCTGCTTCCCTACCAATGTCTATCACTGTGCTCTCATGAATCAAAAAGGACTATAATCTTATATAATTGGTTCAGCTACAATAAATGTGTTTTTACAATTGACAAAGTCTAAAAAGAGTGACCAATCCAATTACATCCTGGTTTAGTGGAAGATGAGTCACTCTTCCTGTTCTCGGCTCTGTCTGACTCTAACCTCCTTCTTTTCGAACATATTGCGATGGATAGGTCAAGTTTTCCTGTAGAAGTTAATAACAAACCTCCATATATAGCTAGCTTTATCTATACAATATACAGAATGTGTGTGTGGAGGAGTGCACATCTGGTTCACAGTGTTTCCACATGTAATCTCTCAACTTTGATGAGTCAATCCTCTTTAATGTGCTTTTGATTGAAAACCGCAACATCCCTCCCTAGCTGTTTCCTTTAATGGAGTCATCCCCTAGTTTGGTTGTTGTGAGCAGGTCAAATGAGCTCTCCAAAGACCGCCAGTAAGGAAGTGCAGTAGAGAAGTGGTCTAGGATGAGCGGGGGATTTCAGACAACTTTGGTGTTAAGCTCTAGAAAACAGGATCCAAGGTCAGTTTGAAAGAACCAAATATGGAGTCTGCTTTTCTCATGGTGCTGATGAGAATTGATTCATTTGCTACCAGTTGTGAATCTGTGAAGTGAACATATTGAGTTTTTCAGAGTTGGCATTCCACCATGCATACTGACACTTTTGTAAATCCCCCCATATTCTCAACTCCTTCCGAGAACTGAAGTATCACTTACATTTGCCTGCAACTCTGTTTTTCCATCCATACAGTTCTGTGATGGTAGACTGACTACATTGACACTAAATTGCGTTTAGAGGACGTTTTAGTGTAAAACGCAACAACCTCCCACTTGTGCTCTCTACCTAATCACCATGGAGACCCTACACAGTAAAATGGGGGGGAAGAGCAGTAATGAGCTCCTCCTTTGAGCTCAAAGTATCCACTTAAATAGACTTGTCGTGTAAAAAATATGCTTTAAGACAAATTAAAAACCAAACACATTACATTGTTTCTCCCACGCCCAACCGCTTCCCGAAATTATTTTGTTTCATTCACCTCTTCCACTGAGACAAAGGCCTTTTTAATTGCTTTTCACTATATACGTTGTCATTATAGCGACAAAATCATCAAAACTGAGAGATTGTGGGTTTTGCCTGTTATGAGATTGCACCACAGGAAGGAGAGAGAATGCGAGCGGCAAATGCTTGATCTCCAATCTACTCTGAACACCACGACCTCGTACCACACATTACCAATTACGGTTTCCTTTTCCGCGATTGTCAAAACACTCTTGGTAAGGAGGCAGAAAGTAGGAACCACGGCAAACTGGGGAGAAAAAAAACACTCAAGACATCTTGTTATTTCTTTATTTATCTGTTCCAGAGGTGTCTGTAGTATGAAACACAAACACATGCAAGACTAGCACAGTGACTGGCAGAGCCCTGCACTGGAAAACACACTTCCGCCCAGCGCACGCTTTTAAGGTCACTTCCCTGTCTTCAAATGCACAGATATGGAAAAGTACAGTGAACAGGGCAATGAAGTGACAAAACGTTCTAGTAGTTCTTTTTTTTGTTTTTTCTCCCACTGCTGAAAAATAAAATAAAAATATAGATAAGAACTCCATTAAAACCCCTAAAACATTCAGGGATAATGTTTTTTTTTTGCGGTTGACAAAGTGGCTCATGAGAGACAGGTGGGATTTACTACCGGGCCTGACATGGAAATGGAGGCGTTGCGTTGGAACTCACGGCCGCCATCACGGAGCCTTCCTGCGTGATGCACCAGTGGCACCACAGGCAAATGAGGTTACGGGAGAAGGGAATGGGATTGATTGACTCTCTCTGCTCTCTCTCTCTCTCTCTCTCTCGTCTCTCTCTCTCTCTCTCGCTCTCTCTCTCTCTCTCTCTCCTCTCTCTCTCTACTCTCCTCTCTCTCTCTCTCTCCTCTCTCTCTCTCTCCTTCTCTCTCTCTCTCTCTCTCTCTCTCTCTCTCTCTCCTTCTTCTCCTCTCTCTCTCCTCCTCTCTCTCTCCCTCCCCTCCCTCTCTCTCTCTCTCTCTCTCTGACAGATTTACAGATCCCCGCAGGATAGAAATACAGGAAGAGGGCTGTAAAACCTATCATCTGTGGGGGTGAATAACACACAGCTTGGAACAACTTGTTTGGCTTCAGGAAATCCACACACAACCCCTTTGATTTACCTGTCTTACTAGCCCCCCCTCCCCCCCACACACACAAACACACTAGTCTTAATACCCTCTCTCTCTCCATCTCTTCACCTCTGTCTCTCTCCGTTCGCAGAGGACGAACGAGGAGGAGATGGTGATATTTGTCTGGTGAAATTCGTCTCTTTTCATATCCTACTTAAATCCACAAGTTGGTTCTTTCGTCGGCTTTTGATCTACTGGGTCGTTCGCTAAGGATGATTCAATTTCGGGGGCAAATACAATATAATCTCCCTTATTGAGGTGTAATTGGCAAAGCAGAATGGGGAATCAGGAAATCTTCATATGAGTATCTAAGACCACTGTGTCATCTGAGTCTCCAAGCAAATAACACACAGTGGTCACACACACACCTGCCCTTGTCTACAGGCATCTTCCCTGGACTCATTTCACCTTGGGAATTCGAAGGAAACCAATAACAGGGAACGTATTGTCCTCTGGATGTTTTTTTAAATGAATTGCATCACCTTCCCAGATCTCCTGTTCTACTGTTCCACCCCTTCATTCATCATTATTTCAAAATGGAATTACAAGTTCGGGATCCTATCGCACTTTTCGTAAGGTAATGCGGATTGTAAGCCCTGGTTTATAACGAGAGCCTCAAACAGCAACAAGGGATCTGCATTTGCAGTATGTTCACCTTGGGTGTGTTGTTACTGTAGACAGCTATACTGTACTGAAGACAGCTATACTGTACTGAAGACAGCTCTACTGTACTGTAGAGACAGCTGTACTATACTGTACTGAAGACAGCTCTACTGTACTGTACTGTACTGTAGACAGCTGTATTATACTGTACTGTAGACAGCTATACTGTACTGAAGACAGCTCTACTGTACTGTACTGTAGACAGCTGTACTATACTGTACTGTAGACAGCTATACTATACTGTACTGAAGACAGCTCTACTGTACTGTACTGTAGACAGCTATACTGTACTGTAGACAGCTGTACTATACTGTAATGTAGACAGCTATACTGTACTGTAGACAGCTATACTGTACTGTAGACAGCTCTACTGTACTGTACTATAGACAGCTGTATTATACTGTGCTGTACTGTAGACAGCTGAACTATACTGTACTGTAGACAGCTCTACTGTACTGTACTGTACTATAGACAGCTCTACTGTAACTGTAGACAGCTGTACTATACTGTACTGTAGACAGCTGTGCTGTACTGTACTGTAGACAGCTGTACTATATTGTACTGTACTGTAGACAGCTCTACTGTACTGTGCTGTAGACAGCTGTACTATACTGTACTGTAGACAACTCTACTGTATTGTACTGTACTGTAGACAGCTGTATTATACTGTACTGTACTGTAGACAGTTGTACTGTACTGTACTGTAGACAGCTCTACTGTACTGTGCTGTAGACAGCTGTACTATACTGTACTGTGCTGTAGACAGCTGTACTATACTGTGCTGTACTGTACTGTAAACAGCTCTACTGTACTGTACTGTAAACAGCTCTCCTGTACTGTACTGTAGACAGCTGTACTGTACAGAGCTGTACACAGCTCTACTGTACAGTGTTGTTTCTTTCCTGGCAGAGACTGCAAAGAACAAAACTCGACGCCGCAATGCCTCCTATCCCCCACTGTGTCCTCCTCCTGCAGTGGCAGGTTTCCGGCACATTCTATAATATCGGGGAGAAAAAAAAAATATGTTGAAGGAACATCAATCATTTCAAAATGAAGTTGTACACCGTTGATCGGCCACAACGCTACAAGATAGCACGAAAAAAAGTACCTGGAAACAATATTTATCTTTCTGCCATGTCATTAAATATTAACCTACAGTGGGAGGTTTGTTCATGAGCGGAATGCGTTGATGTAAAGTCAATCTGAGAATCTATTCAGCTAACCTTTTTGGGGTCTACTGTAATGCTTTGCCCAAGAGATATGAACAAAAGGATAAGGCATTCTTAACCCTCGTGCTGCCTTCGGGTCACATGACCCAAAGGTTCATAACGAACCATTGTTGTGTTTACCCAATTTTACCCAATACAAAAACAAATAAAAATTATTTTCTTTTAACCATTCCAATGTGGGGGGTCTGAGACAGCCCGACAGTTAAAAGAAAATGCTTCACTTTGTTTTTGTATGAGGTAAATTTGTCGCAATACGACGGTGGGTCACAAGGGTTAATTATTTGATTGAATGAATGTTAAATATCATAAAAAAAACATGTCAAATATAGTCTTTTACAGCTATTTGCAAGATTACAAAGAAACAGGGGACAACTTTTTAGAAGAAACGCAAAAAACATCTGTATGAAAATGTAATCAATAAAACATTGTCAAAACGGCTGTTGATTGTATGAGTCACTGAGAAAATGCAACATTGAATTTCTCAAGCTTTCATTCAGAATAATCTAATTAATTCAAGGCCAGCTGAACATCAAATTATTCTCCAAAGATTGAGCTACATTAGGCTTGGTCGTTAGGCCTCTTGTAAATAAAAGGATACTATGTAATTAAGATGAAAACATTTGCATCTCGTTATGCTTCAGTCAAATTAGTTAAGAATTGTCTTTCTGCAAACGAAAATTATATGAATCTTTATGATTAATTCCAATTTTCCAATATTTTCCATTTTTGAAATATTCTATGAGCAGGAGGACGATGGAAACTGCAATGCAGCCAAGAGTGAGCTGTGTGTCTGTTAAAAACGATCAATACTTTAATTTCCCTTCCATTCATCGCAATTTCTTAAAAGCTTGTGTTAGAAACGATATTCTCCACATTTGTTCCTCCTGTACTTCCCTTATTGACTTCTCCTTTCTTTACTTGTACCACATAATAAGCACATTCAAGTGCTGCAGTGGTTGAAAAGAGAAACGTCTTTAGCTAAAATCCATCTATATTATTAAGAGCCAGTTGCCATAACTCCATAAAGTCCTTCTCAGAAGAAGTGCAAGAAACTTGCTCTGGAGAACCTTTGAAAGAATAATACGTTGATAAACACACACTATGTACAGCATGCTGCAGGTAATCTTTACATGCCTACTCTCTAAAGTATGCACTTACACGTCGATAAACACACACTATGTACAGCATGCTGCAGGTAATCTTTACATGCCTACTCTCTAAAGTATGCACTTACACGTCGATAAACACACACTATGTACAGCATGCTGCAGGTAATCTTTACATGCCTACACTCATGCCTAACGTCAATCGGCACAAAAAGCAACTTTACAAACATCCCATTTGGTTCTCTCAATCTGGATTGATAGATCGATGTGACTTACTTAGACCCAGTAACATTAAAGGTATCAGTAGAATATTTATTGGACCAATCTCTTTTCTCTTTAGCCTTGCAAACATATTTTAAATGACTGTAATAGAATCATGACCTACTTTCCTACTGAGTTTTAACTGTGGCTGCAAACACACTTCTACATTAAATTGACACCTTCCACTGAAGACACGCTCCACTGCGCTTCACTGTTTTAGTCTGTTATATTTCGTCCTTGCTCAAATGTACAACTTGAAGAGAGGAATTGTAATTGAAAAGGAAACAATATAAATAAAGACACACACCCTCAAGCTATATCATTTCCTTAATCTCCCATGCAGAGGCTAATCCAGAAGCTACCGTACAATGGTTTCTGTTTGAAACTTGTGGGCAACGTTTAAGATGCTTAAAAGCATTATAATTACCGTGGAAAATCTGTGTCTGTTTATCATGTTTCTGCCATAAATTAAATATACTGCCCCCAACAGGAGGACGAACAGACAGAAATATCAACTAATCACCCACAACAAAACCAGTTTCTGTTTTACATTATCAACCCAAAATATTTGCTTATTTTTGCAAATATTTAGGACTCCTGGTGGTCAAAAAGGTCAAAGTTGTACACCAACAATCCCTGTGTTTTGAGCTAACCTCCTCCCCCCACTTCGACATGCGCCAACACACACCATTGCAACACAGTCACTGGGGAACTGCATACAGTGGTGTGCTGTCTCTGACCTCCTGTCTGAAGTGAGGCCAACATTCAGCCAGGGGTGAGGCGCAGCTTAACACCCTCTGCAGATGGGACCAATCCATACTGCACAGAGCACAAGCTGGCCGGGGCTGATTCTGTCCCGGCCTCGGGGCCGGCTTCGGGGCCGGCTTCGGCTCACAAATGGCCACTCCTCGGCCACGGCCAATCCGTCCTTTGTGGAGTCGGCAGCGGTCAACGCCAAGGAGCGAGGCTTGAGATGCTGCATTCAGCTCAGGATGAAGAATCAGGTGGGAGGTTGTGTTTGTTTGGTCGGAGGAGGATGGATGGAGGGGGGAGATAGAGGAAAGGAGGATGGAGGGGAGGAGGAGGAGAGGAGGAGGATGGAGGGGGAGATAGAGGAGAGGAGGAGGATGGAGGGGAGATAGAGGAGAGGATGGAGGGGAGATAGAGGAGAGGATGGAGGGGAGGGGAGGAGAGGATGGAGGGGGAGATAGAGGAGAGGATGGAGGGGAGGGGAGGAGAGGATGGAGGGGAGGGGAGGAGGATGGAGGGGGAGATAGAGGAGAGGATGGAGGGGAGATAGAGGAGAGGATGGAGGGGAGAGGAGGAGGATGGAGGGGGAGATAGAGGAGGGGATGGAGGGGAGAGGAGGAGGATGGAGGGGGAGATAGAGGAGGGGATGGAGGGGAGGGGAGGAGGATGGAGGGGGAGATAGAGGAGGGGATGGAGGGGGAGATAGAGGAGAGGATGGAGGGGAGAGGAGGAGGATGGAGGGGGAGATAGAGGAGGGGATGGAGGGGAGGGGAGGAGGATGGAGGGGGAGATAGAGGAGAGGATGGAGGGGGAGATAGAGGAGGGGAGGAGGATGGAGGGGAGATAGAGGAGAGGATGGAGGGGAGATAGAGGAGAGGATGGAGGGGAGGGGAGGAGGATGGAAAGGGGGGAAGCTTTGAGATAAATTGGGATTAAACAATGCGATTACAGTTTCTGTGTAGCCATGCCTTACGAGTGCATCTACATGCGATGTGTACATCCTCCTCCTCCATTGCCTTCAATGTGAAATGTTTAGAAATCTGCCCTTTTGTCATTCTTTAAATCAAATCATTCCCACGATAACTATTTTACAGTTAACCACGACCCGCAGTCAGACTACTGAATAGTGAAGTCTGAATAGTTTCTGTGGCTTCGATTCTGAAGCCTTTTCAGACGGGCATTTATTCAGTGCAGTGTACAATGTGCTCAAACCCACTCCATATGCAGGCAAACATACAGTACACATCATTACAAAAGGTTATGTTGACCTGATTATGCTGGAATGGTTTCAGCCATATGTGCAACGATAACTACAACCATTCTCTGATAAACGCAATGACATAAACTGACAGCTTGACAAACGCTAATAGGACTCTGTTGAAGGGTACTGGACAAACAGAACATCGCAATAATACCTAATGACTTTCAACAATCTCTCTCCACAGCTTAACACAAGACAGTTCACGGACTGTTTTCAATGACACAATAATAAATCACAGCAGTTTTAGGATAATCCCTGAAATACAAACAATATAAACAACCGATGACGCGCGCAGATACGCCATCGCTAATCAAAACGCTCCACACGCTAACGAGGATTAGCGGAACAAGCTCATTCCGTCACCTATGGAGCACGGAGGAGGCGTTGCGAGGCGTGCGAACTGTAGGCCGCTGTGGGGGCAGGACACACATCCAGGAGTGATGGCCAGGCTGCGGGGGCAGGACACACACAGCAGAGATAACAGGCAGGCTGTCCTCTCCTCTAATAATGCACGGACTTCATCCCCGGCAGAACCGGAGCTGACACTGACGCCGGACGCTTACCCGCTTCAGGCTTGGGGAACAAGGAAGACTTCGAGCTCGACGAGGGGACAGCAACGACTGTCGGTAACTGATTGCATCTTGTCACAACACCATTTTTTGGGGTTTGTTTTGTTTTGACTGGAAATAAGAGAGAGAGAGAGAGGGGAAGACAACCTGTTCTTGCTGCCCTCGCTTTCTCGGCCCGCTAAACATGAGTCCTCATCACCTTGACCTGTTTTTCCCACGTGTTTCTGGGTGCACTTCCGGGGTGGATGGTGAGGAACGAGGGGAGGATGTAGGCTGGGTGATGTTCAATTAAAAGAAACACAGAGTCAGCAGTTTTTTCCTGAGTAGTAAATCCCTAACAACAAAGTCAGGCCAAGGTGAGGAGCAGCTCACTAAACTCGTAGATCAGAGTCAAGGCTGTACTGATCAGATCACAGATCCCCCCTCCCCCCTCCTTCCCCCCTCCCCCCCCCCCTCCCCCCTCCTCCCCCCTCCTCCCCCCTTCCTCATCCAGACATCATTCTAGGCTGTTACCTGACACACTTTCGATAAACAGCTTCTAGAATCACAGCAAAACCAACTGATAACTGAAAAGAAATCGATCCCTGCTCCTGCATGAAGCTCCTCTTGCCTGCCCCCCCCCCCCCACCCCCTCTTAGCCCCAAACCTTCACTTTCTACGAAAAACATCAGTTAATTTTCTGAAAGGGACATAAATATAAGTATCTCTCTCTCGGTCTCGCTCTAATGGTCCGAACAGTAGATCGGGTGCTTTGAAGTGATCAAAGGGAGCAATGTCGTGTGTGTGAGCGAGCGAGCAGGCGTGGGGGGGGCCGTGATGAAGGCCGGGGGCCAAGGCTGACTGAGGCCACAGAGGCCGGGGTGAAACCGTTCCTCTGGAAGGGGCTTAGCAGAGCGTTTCAGCCCCACAGACACTGGCCATACCATGGCCAGTGTCACAGCAATTGAATTGGATATTCATCCTCCCCAAAATCCCCCCCCCCATCCCCCCCCACCCTCCCTGCGTTTCCTAGCATCCATTTCCTGTCACTCTAACAGGCAGAGGTGCGAGCCCTCTCCACTGCTCCAAGCCACAGCCCATTAACTGAAACATGAAACTCTGTCTCGCTCTCCGGGTAATCAGCGGAGCAGCCGAGAGCAGCAGAGAGCGAAGGTGAGTTATGGGAGTTGACACAGATTGAATTTTGGTAGTCTGAGTGAATTTGCTGTTTTTCCATGTTAACATCACCATCCCTGGATACTGTAACCACACTACATTACTGTACGCATAGGGGGTCTTTGTCAATTAAACTACTATCCAATGATGAAAATAATCTGCGTTTTACTCGATTTGATGCTAAGATTTGTGGGGTGGATTGTCCAACTAGCTGTAGCGTATGTCTGTGGCACAGCTTGTTCATTAGTGTACTGTACCATGAACGAATGCTTATTGAGAACAACAATAACTGGATCCAGAGAGCTAGGTAACGATGCATGTCTAGACCTGTACTCTGTCAATGTGCCCTTATAATGTCCATGTTTTATAATGTCCATGATTTCTATTGTCCATGTTTAGCTCTGAATCTAAAAAGCCTTCCTGAACATAAAACATATTTTCTACTGCATTTCGTACACAAAATAATGACATTGTTCAGTCACATGAAATCCTTGTAAATCATGAGTGCTTTTGAATAAGGTTCTAAATACAGGTAGTAACTTTGTTGTGGCTTTTTAATAACAACTTATCAGAGCAGCACCGAAGGACGACGCACTTTCCGCAATCACTGAAGCCTCCGGAACATTTACACATAGAAATCTCCAGGGAAGAAACCAGCACTGGCAACCACCGAGTTCACCAAACAACCTCAAGCTAACTGAACGTTGACAATATTGATGGGTGTACAACACCCAACAGCGAACAATAATCAGTTGCTACATTCAACCTATGGTTGGCATGGAAGCCTGTGACCTACAGCGTGATTACAGCCCCCACACACACACACACAGACACACACACAATGGTTTATTCATATCAGCCCAAGGGTTTATGACTCACTCCTGCCCTCTTGCATGGTTGTTATGATCCACTGCCAGCCAGATCAATCTACAGCACAGAACCAGTGAGAGAGCGGTTAGCTCCCAATCATGTTCTACTGATTTATGTCATAAGACAACAAGAGTAACCCCAGGGCATCCGGGAGAGATTGTGTTTGCTCCGTGGCTGATGCTACTGGAAATAAGAAAATAATGAACAGCACATATATAATTTTGTTATCGTTAATTCGATAGTGAACTGTTAAGGCCACACACAGACACACACGCGAGGGCGCACCTACACACACACACACACACACACACACACACACACACACACACACACACACACACACACACACACACACACACACACACACACCAAGGCTGGAGGTCAGCGCCTCCTTATGGTTCTAACGACAGTGACATGGAAGGGGTTTCTTTATTCATGGTGCGTCAGCAGTGGGCGAACGAGGAGACGCAGGGAGAGAGGGCTCTCCAGGAACCCCCCTCCTGTCAGGGAGGAGCAGAGGGCCATCTAGATAAATAAGCAGCATTAAAGTGTGAAGAGCAGGGGAGAAGAGGAGGGGAAGAGAGTTGGAGAGACTGAGAGGACGAGGGTGCAGAGGAGAGAGAGAGAGAGAGAGAGAGAGAGAGAGAGAGAGAGAGAGAGAGAGAGAGAGAGAGAGAGAGAGAGAGAGAGAGAGAGAGATGCGTCACCGTACTAGTGATTGATTTAATGGTAATGAATCTAAACAGCTTTAATAGATGCCATTACGTTTTAGTTTTTGGCTGCAAGATTTAAGTCATGTCTTCAACCAGATAAGTAAAAGCTTAATATCGTATAATTGAATGATTATTCAATAACAGGATGCAGTAAACTTACTGAACCTGAGCCAGAACAGAGGATCGCTGTTCATCTCCAAAACCATCAAAAGGGATGTTGGACAGACAAATCACGTGTAAGATAATACATACCCTTGTTTTATACCATCGCTTCCTATCAAATCAGATTTTTCTACCCTCCATATTCAATTACATACTGCATGAATCAATATAAATAACGATTAGGAATTTTTTTTCCATCTGCTTGGCATGTAATTACAGGCCCAGTGGCTGGGTGAAGGCAGACAACGTCAGAGGAAGTGCCTCTCACCACATCCTGTTGTGAAGTCGATGGCCCTTCCAAGGACAAAACAAGAAAAAGAATCACACACCCCTCCCAAAAAAAACATCTTCCTTTATTGAAATTTATGTACGTGTTCAACTACAGAGCTGCAGAGTCTGACAATATGGTCTCTGACGGCTGAAAAATAGGAACTCTTAAGTTTCCCTCTGCCCTCGTCGCCAAAACGGCCAAACGGGTCAATAACCCATCATTACAGAGTTTCACACTCTGCTGCTCGCAAATTGACTGCCTGAAGGTCCATTTGAGGGATTAAGGAAAAAAAGGGTAATGCCATTGCCCAAGACGAGACAACATTGCTCATCTTCTCCACCCTCTTAAACACTCGGGGCTCGTTCCGAGTGTCGGGGTATCGCACCGCGGGACGGCGAGACCGGGAGATCGGGAGAGGACCTAATCCTGTCACAAAGGGGCATTGTAAGGAAGTAAGCGAGTCGGACATTTGCTTCAATCAATTTCCCGAGAAGGATTGGGCTGCAGAGGGGAGCGAGACCTTCTGCATGGAAACACCGCAACCCACACCAGGGCCAGAACTGTCTCCTATGAACCGGCTGGTTTCATCTTGACCAAAGAAGGTAGTTTGTCTCTGTCTCGATGGCCTCATGGAGAGTCAGTGACAACAAATAAGAATGTGTTCTTAAATGATTCTGCCTGGTTAAATAAAGGTTAAATAAAAAATAAAACAGTGGTTAACATGAGTGAATCATTTGTGTATTAAAGAGCAAACCCTTGCTTAGGTGTTAGACTGTATTTCAGACTGTACCACATACAATATCCTTAAAAAAATATATATATCCAGAATACATTTGTGACATCATTCTTAAGAACCATAAGCAGATCTAGTATTTCGGAGAATTAGCAGATTGCTGAATTTTGTCTGCCCTAACAGCAATTTACAAGGTTATTAGCGGTAGCTAGGGGTTTTGATTTTCAGCAGCATGCCCAGTGGGATAGTTCAGGGGCTTACAGTTTGTGCATAATGTCAATCGATTTTATTTGTCTTATTGGAAACCGGATGTGAAATTGCCTTCTCTTTACCTTGGTGCAGTCCATTTTTGTTAGCAGACAACCATGATATTTGCTTCTGGGGCAGTTATTCCACCTCACAGTGGGCAGTAAAAGTGAGTCAGACCATATCCCATTTCCCCCAAACACACATCGGGAAACAGACAAGACGTTTGCACTGCAGGCAAGAAAACATATGGTGGACTGCTTGTTCTTTTCTGTAAACAATGCCTCTTTGTCACGGACGCCGTGTTATTCTTAAGATTTAACCACTTAACAATGACGTTTCCGATGCTGTTAATGCATCGATCAACAACGTTTATCGCTATTCAAAAGCAATGCCTTATCTTATATATGCTAATGAAACCCTTCTAATTTGCATAATTTGACAGATGAAGCTGGTTTTGAGAAGGGACGTAATCAAGCATCATTATAGTCCCTCGTACAAGTCGGAGTGAAACAGAGTGTGTTTACAAGCCCGGGGATTTACACTGCTACCCCCCCCCCCCTGCTACCCCCCCCCCCCCCCCCCCGCCCCCCCCCCCAGTGGGAGGAGTCGAGCTCGGCAGAAGACCGTCCGACAGCTGATCAAGAAGTTGCAAGTTTGAATCCTGGTTGTGGGATTTCTCTCACAAAGCATGTCCTAGGTGGGCTTAAAATGCTGGACAAGCTGGTGTAATCTCAAGTTGATGTGCTCGTTCTGTTCTTGCCTGTTAAATATTACAACGTGAATCATGGCAAGCATTCACATGGATCAAGAAGGCTCAACAGGAAAGCATGGACTATCTAGACCATACTGTACCATTATTTTACTACAGGGAGGTTACTAAGCTGGGCTTTCAAAGAGCTACTGCACAGCTGCATCAAGAAGACAAACGGCCAAAACAAAGTTCCGATCCATCTCGTTTGTGATGAGGCCAAACTGCCCGCAGCCCTGAAAGAGGATGTGTTGACGAGGGTAGGAAAAGAAAGGGAGGAAATAAGAAAAATCACAAATATTTCATTCAACAGTGAAGCCCCGCCAGGATTGAAAAGAAAAATAATGTCAGTCAATACAGCTATAACGCTGCAGCACATCCCCTGGGTAGGAAGGAAAAGGGGACGTGAAGGATGGGCAGAGAGGGGAAGGGACTGCTCTGATTTGCCGATATGGTTTTATTATCTCTTTGAGACCTGAACAGGGCGGCTGGCCGTCTGGCTAGGCCCAACTGCTTCTGGGACTAATGGAATTCCAACAGGGGAGTCTCATCTCTCAGTTTTGATGGCTGGCTGACAGCACCTGATGGATCGGCTGAGCTGAAGGCCTGGTTGACAGTTGTGCCCGGCTGATGAATTGTGAAATGAGACAGACACACAAAAGCTGTGGGCAGCTTGGACTGGGGGGGGCCGCCCTCCCTTCGGTCGACTGGTGTGTTTCTCTACGACAGCCGACACCACCTCCTCCACATCCATCTTCTCCCTGACTTCCTCCTGTTGCTAGCATGATGCCGTTTTCTCTTCTTACCGCGACGGAGGGACGTGGCTTTTCGAATACAGGGACGTGGACTTTGAAGTGTTTTAACAACAGATTGAAATCATCCATCATGTGCCCGACAGAGGAAGGTTACTGTATATAAGATCAAACCATAATAATATATATATGGGGTGTGATATGGTCTGTGTAACTGTGAAAAAAAAAAAAAAACAGGTTGGAAAATAGAAGAACTCATAATCTGGGTTAAGACGTATCATTAGACTATTATTTTGAGATGTTCTTCCAGTGTCAGATGTAATAGCTCAAGCCATGTTCACACTGACGAGAGCCTTGGGACCCAACTGACGGGTCCAAAATCTCTGACCTGGAAAACGAATCTCAACTCCGTCTGATCCTCATCTATGATATTGGAGACATGTTCACAGGGCTGAGGCAGGGGAGGAGAGGCAGGGGAGGAGAGGCAGAGGAGGAGAGGCAGAGGAGGAGAGGCAGGGGAGGAGAGGCAGGGGAGGAGAGGCAGGGGAGGAGAGGCAGGGGAGGAGAGGCAGAGGAGGAGAGGCAGGGGAGGAGAGGCAGGGGAGGAGAGGCAGGGGAGGAGAGGCAGAGGAGGAGCGGCAGAGGAGGAGAGGCAGGGGAGGAGAGGCAGGGGAGGAGAGGCAGAGGAGGAGAGGCAGGGGAGGAGAGGCAGAGGAGGAGAGGCAGAAGAGGAGAGGCAGGGGAGGAGAGGCAGGGGAGGAGAGGCAGAGGAGGAGAGGCAGGGAAGGAGAGGCAGAGGAGGAGAGGCAGGGGAGGAGAGGCAGGGGAGGAGAGGCAGGGGAGGAGAGGCAGAGGAGGAGAGGCAGGAGAGGAGAGGCAGGAGAGGAGAGGCAGAGGAGGAGAGGCAGGGGAGGAGAGGCAGGGGAGGAGAGGCAGAGGAGGAGAGGCAGGGGAGGAGAGGCAGAGGAGGAGAGGCAGAGGAGGAGAGACAGAGGAGGAGAGGCAGGGGAGAGGCAGGGGAGGGGGAAATCTGGGCCCTCGGCTGCCATTAAGACCATTTTTACCTTTCATAATCATAAAAAAAACTGTCATTTAACAATTTGACGCCGTCGCTTTTTTTGCCTGGTGGAGCAGATGGCAGCCAGAGAGTTTCCACTGCACCCTGTAAAAAAAAAACACAGATAAAATAAAAGTGGGAGAGGCGCACGAGAGGGAGATGAGGGTGGAGCAGAGAGATGAGCGAGCCCGTGGATGACATCATGAAGGATCACTTGTATGCACTGTGGCCTCCCTCTCCGCTGTCCTGGCGGTCTCCTAGCGGTTGTGTTTGTAAAGAACAGACGAGCGGATGCCAGCGTGTAACCCGCATCCCGGCTGAGTGTCAGGGGGGGAAGTCGTGGGGACTCGGGGCTTCTCGATCGTGTCAGTTTGTTCCCCATCTGGAGGACTGAACACACTCGCTTCAAGAGCTCCTGTTACTGTTGCTGTGGGTTTTTCTCCTCCCTTTTCAATCCTCCACGACGACGAAATACTCCCAGAGACTTTCTGTTGGTTCTTATGTTTCTTTTTTTTCCGCGAGGTACACGGCCGTAATACCGTCTACTTTTCTCTCGAGATATCAGGGACATGAACAGACATTTTAATAATATACTTAATACGTGAAACAGATGTGTGTTAATCACATTCAAGGCAAACAAGCACAAGCTATTTAGCTTCTGAAAACAATCTAAAAAGTTGAGCGAAGGTCAGAGAATGGCCTGGAATGTAAAAATGATTTGACCTTGTGTTCCAACAAGCCAGGGTTGTAGGCCTGGCTTGAAAAGAGGGAGGTTGGATGTACATCAGACACAGATCCTAGATTTAGGATCCATTCATCTGCTGCCTCTTCACTTTATTGATGTAGACGCTGCATTCAAGGACCCGCAACGCTATTTGCTTCTGCAAGGTCCAAAAGTGTTTAGGAGAAATTAAGGATGTGACCTTTATACTGCATGAAAAGAACACTGTGTGGAAATATTTCCTATCTAATAATGTGTTATGAAAACTGCTCTGGCGTGCAAGATAGATGTGAAACACCCAAGGTCTTTCTCCCAGTTTCATCCGCAACCTGTGATAAACAATGTTAGTTCCTTGAGCTAAATATCACCCGTAGGTAGAATACTATCATCAGCTGGACAGGTGCTGTGCAGGGGAGGAGAATTCTCACCAATGTTGTATAAATAATCATGCATGAAGACTAGATTCTAGACAACTCTGAACCGAGTCAGACTTGTTTCCTTGCTGGCAAGAATACATTTATTGGACTTTCCTTGTGCCCGATGACTCAGTGCACTTCTTTTTAAAGATTTACCGAACAATAGCCTGTCCTGTTCTCCTCTGTCATACACCGTGACTGATTTACAATGTGTGTGAAGGGTGAATGTGAATGAGGATGTTTTTAAAATGCGAGGGCTATACAATTCTAACAAAGCACAAGTATTTGAGGAAGTATACATGCATCAGTTAACCATGTTTCATTACCAGATGTGACATAATTAGGTTCTCAGCAGGGATGCTTAACTGGAGAGTTCAAATCTGAAGGAAACATATGTGCACCATGTATATTTCCACATTCCAGTTCTGCTTACTCGTCCCTTCCCCCCATTCTGTTCTGCTGGATTGCAAAGACCAAACTCTAAGGGTCGTGTTTTCTCCCAGCGATCTTCCTGAAGCAGAGCCAGTCTGTCTGTCTACCCAACAATGCTATCTCGCTACATTTATCTCCCCTGGGCCTGGTATCAGATGTTGCCGTGTTCACCTTGAACCGTCACGTACGGTCACCACCCACAGAGGGATCGCTCTCACCCTGGGTTCAGCATCAGTCGTCCGGCGGCCGTGTCAGATTGAAAAGAAACGGGAAATGACATCATTAAAATCATCTGGGCTACTCTGGGGTTCAAAGGTCATTTCCAGTTACCATGGTGTGGCTTTTCAACTCGTGTGAATTGTTGACTTAAAAAAAAAATATATATATATATAAAAAAAAATATATATATATATATATATATATATATACTTTGCTTTCTGTCAGTAACGGCGTTAAAGGCTTTTGACATACTCATACAAGAGAGGTTAATAGCAGGAAGTTCAATGTGTGGCTGGCTAATGCAAATTTTATGCATGGGGAATACAGCTTTTTGGACGACAGTTCAATTATTGTAGTTGATGGTATGGGAATCCGACCCTTTCATCTGCATGCCAACGAGACCATATTAACTCTGACCGGCATACCTCAAGCGTCAGGGGCCTGAACCAAATGCTTTGCAAAATATATTCCTAATGGATTAGGAGTCGTCCGTATGGCCTGTCCTGCCTCGCGGCCTCGCGGCCTCGCAGCCCCGCGTCCCTGATCGATGCTGCGGCTGCGACAGGAAGGGGGAGGGATGGCGGGTCCCATCATATGAGAATGATATCTTCATAAGAGGATTTGTTAGATCGTGTTTCTCTCTGGGACCGTGCGGTAGGGACAGGGGACGCTCCGCTGACACACAACCTCTGCCTGTGTGACGTTAATGAGCGTAGATCCTCTGGGAAGGAAAACTGAGGTCAGGTACGAAGTGCGTCGAGTACCCTGAGGCATGATGGGAGACGAACAAAACTGATGAGTCATGCTTGCGAGAAAAGAGTGTCTGGATGTCCTGAAATATGTACATAGGGTTGGAATGCACACACACACACACACACAGGCAAGCATAGGCACACACACACAGGCACACACAGGCACACACAGCTCCATAGATGAGGCTTGGCATCAGGAAGCAGATTAAACTTCTGGTGTCTCTCCACACAGCCGCAGCTCCTCAGATGAAATGAAGAGGGGACTCTTCCTGTTTGGAACTTAATACCTAATCCTCACAGTGCTGCATAGTCTCTCCCTCACAGTCTCCCTCTCTCTTGCCCACATCAACACAGTGTGTCCTCCACAACAGTGTTCCCTCTCTGTAAAAAAAAACAAACCCCCTAACAACAGCAGCCCTACATTGTGTGCCTGAGAGTGCTTACATATTTAGAAACATTCACATATGGTGGTATAACCAATTAATTCAGTTTAGAGTCAGGTGTTCCAGCGTTTGTGTTTGCCTGGAAAGTGTCGGGGTTCAAACCACAGTATGGCTAACCCCCCCCCACATTCAAAATCTCACCCCAGAGGGATCAATTAAAAACCATGATGCATAATCTGTCATAGAGAAAAGGGGGGGGGGGGAGGGTGGAGAAACTGGATATTCATGAAGAGAAAAAAAAGGGGGGATGGGGTTGGTGTGAGAAATAAAGTTTGTCGCCACCACTCTCTATGGTACAGCCCAAGAAACGAACACCTTCGCATCCTGTGCAGCACAGGGAAGGAACAAACAGCAGCAAATCTCACTGAAGTAAACCCCAGTCGACACTTTACTCAAAATGGACCCCAACAATTTGCATAACAGCCTTGGTTTGTGTGTTGACAGATGTGGGCTGACACAAGAAAAGAAAAAATCTTGACGGCGGAATAAAATAAAAATACACACAAAGAAAAAATAAAACTGTGAAACGTAAGGCTCCAGAAAGATCTCGGGGGAAATTAGTTGTTGTTACACCATAACTATTATATTCCAGACTCTCTGGATAGCCAACTTGCTCAACAACAAGATGGTGTTATTGTGATGGAACCGAAAAAGCCAATTCCATGTCAAGGAAAGCTGTTTTGGTGATAATCAGAAGGTATGGAGACTGATTTAGCCAATTAAGAAAAATGTATCAAGTGAAGAGCCCACACAATGCCCTTATCAGCATTTATTTGATTTATGAATGTTAAGATTGACTCGAATTACGATCCTGAAAGAAAATCACTTCAGCTCCAGATGGGTATTGTTTGAACACAATAGTATTTGAAGGAATGAAAGATAAAATAACGAATGTGATATTACATTGCCTTTAGTCCTCTTAACAAGTGAGAGAATTTACTGTAAAAACTGAAAAGATAAAGTCAGTCAGTCTAATAGCTGTAAGAGAAGCCAAATCATTTTTTATTTAATTCTAACCAGGGGCCATGATGAATAGAATATGTATTTAAATAACCTGGGAGAAAACAAAATGCAGAGGACAGATCGGTCTCTCTCTGATCATCTCTAATGGCGGTACGACACAAGCCGATAGGAATGCTAAACAGGAATCGATTACTGACCCCCACACACACACACACACACACACACACACACACACACACACACACACACACACACACACACACACACACACACACACACACACACACACACACACACACACACACACACAACAAACAGATCCCTTGGAAGCATACCCTTCTCATGATCATTAGGGCTGTGGTGTAATTGTCAAGTAGTCAAAGCAAATCATTTCGATTTCGAGTCAGAGTCCATTCTCTCACACCCATCTCATTTGTGTCATTAGGGGCTTTAATAAAACCCGGAGCTGTCTGTCTGCAGCTATTCTGAGTCCGCTCGTCTGGCTCCCAGCCGTCGCTGCTTAGCATGCAGTGTCTGTGACGCATGTTGTATGCATCTCGGTTCTGTCGCTGATCTCCGAGGCTCCCTCTATCTTGGCTAATTGACTGTAATGAAATTGCTGGAGACAATCTTGAGAGCAGGCTCAATTGATAAAAGGGAATTATAGGAGAATTATTTTTTTATTTTGAAGAAATAGATTCTCGGTGAGGCTTCCAGTTTGAAATCCTGGGATGTGAATTCTGTCTCTTTGGAAACTGGAAAGGGCCTCTTGCATTGGTGGACACTTATGGAGCGTGATTTTTAAGATATTAAATACGCTGGCATTGAAAAAGCATTTCTTCAATCAGCGTGTTCAGAGCAAGTGTTTTTCATTACCAGAGACTATTTGGATTATGTTCAGGTTACCTTGCAATACAAAAGAAATCTCTCATTCCCAATTCCTCATTAAATGTTTATCAAGAATTTGGCGGCCTTATTTCAAATAGAGATTACAAATATCGAATACAAAATACAGTTACCCAACATCCACTTGCTATCCACCCTTTAGTGTGGATTTGATCTCCTAGATTTTCTTTGAAGATGTTGACAGGTCATACTGTGCAAACAAATGTCATTCAGCAGGGTTGCAGAAAGGAGAGATGTGTTCTGGCTCCAGAAGAGAGAAACAGCTTGTTTGGGGTAGCAATGTGCAGAATGGAAAATGTAGAGCTTTTTTCAAAATGTGCATAGAGCCCTCTGCTGTTCAGACGGCTCTGCTCTCTGTTCATAAAGAATTGACAAATATGAAGTTGACCCACATAAGAATCTATGCTATAAATAAAGTATGCACACTCTCTCTCTCTCTCTCTCTCTCTCTCTCTCTCTCTCTCTCTCTCTCTCTCTCTCTCTCTCTCTCTCTCTCTCTCTCTCTCTCTCTCTCTCTCTCTCTCTCTCTCTCTCTCTCTCTCTCTCTCTCTCTCTCTCTCTCTCTCTCTCTCTCTCTCTCTCTCTCTCTCTCTTGGCATCTTTATATTTCTATCCACACACACAGTCCATATACGATCTATCTATTCCTAGAAACACCGTCTCTCAAACCACTCAGGAAGCACTGAACAAAATGGCCGTACAAATTCCTCTCTGTATCACAGCCTCCCGCCTCTGTCTCTGGGCGTCACGTCACTCCCATCTCCACGACTAACTCGAAAAACACCCTAGCCCCATAACCTCATCAGCGGCTCTGTAAAGGACTCAAACCCCTCCGGTCGGAGGTTCAGACTCCCAGGAAACCTAACGAGAGACCAGGTGCGGCCGGGATCAACCCGGCAGCCAGTATTTACATTTCATTTCTCATTCACCTGCGGTAACGCCGGCGAACAAGGTCAAGCCACCGGGATGAGGTCGCCATCGTCTCCTGTCCCTCGGACATCTGTGGTGCGGTTGGCGAGGGCCGCGGCCAGCTGTGCCGACCCAAGAAACCCCCCCCCCCCAGGGACCCCAGGCTCGCCGCGGTGCCCCAGCAGAATCCAATAACATCCCAGGCTGTCACCACATCACAATATCACAGAGCCATTGTGCAAGCTGTTCCTCACCAACACCTGTGCACCAGGCAGCTCTGGGAACACAGGAAGGGGTGAAGTGCTGGGGTATAAACCATGCAGTGTCAAACCACTCAGGGAAGGTTCGGAGGGAGTGTGCTGCTTTTCACTCGGGCTGTGGACGCCTCTGGGGGTTTATGAGCACAAGCTACTGGGAATCGTGAACTTAGTGGTTTGAATATCAACCTGCCGTTGCTGTAAATAGAGGTTTACTATACAATCGTGTCTTTGTGTCACCTTTCACATCTATGCTACTTACCTCACCACCGGTGACATAATTGGGTTAGCTGTGTTTCGTAATATCAGTCAATTGACGCCATCAGCGCTTTCAGCCATTCAGATGCAACATCGTCACAATTGAAGTGTCTACTTAAAGGCTCACGTCAAGTCACAGATGAAAGATAGACATTCTGCTTTCCTAGTGTCCCACTTTCCTTGTTAGGTGTGCTATCGTCCTGTTAGGCAAACATGCCACGGTGTCATAAACAGAACAGATGATCTTCTAGTGTCTGCGTGTAATGGTAATGACGATGCTTCAAACAGCAGTCATTCCGGACATTTCTGACATCACTGTTTTATTTAAGGAACAATAACTACATCACAAAATAGGCGGGCCTGAATCCACCAGGGAGAGTATTGTTGATCACAAAAGCGTATTTTAAACATGTCTAGACTGGCAGAAGCTGTGTTGGAAGTAGTGTGGTTCTGAGGTGGACAGGATGAGTTGAGAAAGTACCTCTGTTAGGCTGTGGATCACTGACAACTGACTCGAAAACGGACGGAAAAAAACAAACTGTTGTCAATCAAAATTGTTTGGGGGGCGAGAGGAAGATGTAAATGACTGGTGAGGAAAACACCTTTCAGACATGCCACGAACGGCCGGCTTGTGTACACATTACAGTTCTGTATTCTCTGGACACAGTCATTCAGAAACAATTAGCACCATTCAAACACTCAACACTTCGACATTCAAGGAGGAACGCTGCTCTTCTTCATGCGTAACCAAACAGGAGAGAGGAGCGAACACGTCTGTTGTTTGTTGAAGGGGAACATTTCACAACCCACAATGTCCACTGACACACACGGCGACTGTGATGACAAGCTGTGTAATCAGGAGCAGGATATTTTCTAGGTTGCGTGTGGCTATTTCAGACGGTGAGTTGACAGTTATACAAGACTCTGGCCACCAGGCATCCATTCAGGAAGGGAGACGATGCTTTTCTAACTCTCAGAAACGGTTGGGTTTGAAAAGGGCAGTGCTGTAAGCATGTGAACAACAAAAAAGCCATTTGAAATCGTTCATCTTTGATTTGAGGACACAAATGAAACAAACAAAAAAAACTCCCATTGCAGCTTGAACTAAACTACAGTACTTAGCTTTTGAGAGTGTTAAGGGATGTAATTTCAAGGACGCTAGTTAGAGTGATGGAGATGGCGGTGTGATCCACTATTATCTGTCCTTTTTTCTTCATAATGCAGCTCCTCCTTCTGCCCCATCGATTTGCGGCCAGTGCTTGTTGTCATTAAATCAATAGTTTTTTTTTCTTCTCCTCCCAAGAAGAGAAATGATTTGTGTATGAACTGACCCTGCCCTCACTGTCTTGTTTTGGCGCTTGAAGGAGGAAGGTTGTACAACAAGCGCATATCTTCCTGTTCGCTTTTACCGTATCAGGCTTGTGTGGAGACAAATACCAAACAGGAATCTGAATCGAGATGCCACTCAATAGGACAGTTGGACTCAAATAGAATGGCGTTGAATGAAATATACCATAAATATTGGTAGCATAGCATAGCTTCGGTATGTCTGGTAACATAAATCCATAATACTTTCAATCTGCTCCTTAGTACAGTGCTTCTGGATTCTCGAACTTGCTAGGCAGTGTGGTTTAGTCTGTGGGACTCTGATCTGATCTCCTGGATCTGTGTGTGATGTCCTTGATCTCCAGCTTCACTTCCTGGTTAGTCGCTCCTCATCCTCACAGGCCCCTGATGGGAGTGGCACTGTCGTCACATGGCGTTAGAAGACACATGGATTATAATATATACTGATTTGGCCCATGGGGGAATCGAACCCCGATCGACGTCATGCCGGACTAACTGTCGACGTCCATTCTTCGGATGAACATTGATTTCGAGCAAGCGTGCAGAGTGAATCTATCAGAGTACATTTTTTATGTTAAATAAATGCGGATGTATGTAAAGTCCGACCTTGGAGGTATTTCTCTGCATCGGGTAGAGAGAGTTAATGACAGGGATTATGAAACTGGAAGGTTGGGTCCTCATTAATGAATGTGACCACGACAAAGTGTTTCATCGGCCACACAAATGTCATTCACCAAACCATGGAATATTAAATACAATAGCTATGGATCCAGATCATCCATGACTCCTGCAGCTGCAGTTTCGCACACTGTACGCCCTCTGGTTGATATGGATAAATGATGCCTGTGAAATGTTCTGACAATAAACAGTGACGGGATCTGCCGCAGTTAAAGAAACGCTCTTCTGCCACCAAGTGGGCAGTCAGACACACAGTCGGCCGGTAAACACACGCACAAGCTGATGTGCCAACATGCCAGCGGAACACGTGAGTCTGAAGCGACACAGGCACAAAGACACACCTGCAACTCACTTGCACACACAGGCCTTCCTCGACACAACTAAGTCCCCTCGCAGACAGATGAAGGCAAAGACAAAAACACGCACACACACACCAAAAAATCTAATTTAGCTGAATCATTATACCAATTCAACCTTTTCAACCTTTAATTCCGGCAGTTTTAAGCACTCGCCGAAGCAACCCCCTGCGCAGTCAATCTCGGGTCACGACAGACCGTCACAAAGGAGAACAAGGCACACAATGAAAACTACACTGCCTATTGTCTGACCACCATAAACTTTCCCTTCCATTGTCTGCCGGGGTACGGTGGACCCTCCACCTTCTGACACCGCCTCCCTATCCTCACCGCCTCCATATCCTCACACTTTTTAATTAGTCCATCCTGAGGGACCTCGTATCAGTGATGGACTATTCTCTTAATGAGCCCGTTATTAAGCTGTTTTACTCTGGGGCGATGGTTAGCCAGACACCTCTGGCACCAGCTGATTACACCTAAACCTCACCTCGTGTCAATTGCCCTTCCTCCAAATGAACCCCCCCCCCCCCTCCTTTATTTGACATTTAGCCCCAGAAGAATACAGCGCGAGTAGTCATAATAACGAACGAAGGGACCGAAAGGGGAAAAAAATAAAAATAATGAACATTAGGTGGAGGAGTAATGGGGTTTTGTGGCTGCAGCCAGTGTGAAGCCCAGCGTTAACAAGGACTAGGCCTTCTCCTTCAGGGTCCCTGGAGGAAATTATCTGGAGGAACGAGGAAGTCAATTGAAAGTGTGTGGGAGTGTGGGTACTTGTGGCTGGGTGGTGCCTCTGGGTCATACCTGGTGAGGGGGCATTTGTAAAGAGACGATCTTGGTTTCTGGAAAAGTGCAATTTACAACCCCACAGCACGACTCAGATGGAGAGTGGAGAAACTATTGGTTTTAGGAGAAGGACGCAGTCAATGTTATCATCGCAGTCGATGTTATCATCGCTGTCCAACTCTGTCAGATGAAACATGCAGGGTTATTCATCCGACTTGCTTCGTGTCACACTGCCTGGTAAGTATTACGTAAAGCATCTCGAAACAACAATATTACAGTTACAGTTCATAATTGTCAAGAAAAACAAAGATCAAAATGGACCAGAGACATTTACATTTAGTCATTTAGCAGACGCTCTTATCCAGAGCGACTTACAGTAAGTACAGGGACATTCTCCCCCCAGGCAAGTAGGATGAAGTGCCTTGCCCAAGGACACAACGTCATTTGGCACGGCCGGGAATCGAACTGCCAACCTTCAGATTACTAGTTGCTTCCCTAACCGCTCAGCCACCTGACTCCTGACTCCTCCTGACATTTGAGCTGCAGTTCCAATCTGACCCAATTAGAAGTTGAGTGAAACCCAACTTGACTGAATAGAAGAAGAAGAGACTTTGAACCTCTGCTAACTGTCAGCTCAGCTCTGGCCTGATAGATGCTTATAGTCCACAATCCATTGAACTTCACTAACTGATTCTCCGATAGTTTCTCCATTAGTACAGAGAGTGTCAAGGGGTCCGCCATAAATCATTGTGGAGTGCATTGTCTATTCTCACTCAGCATATTCCTGTTTCAAACCGCGCGGCGAGTCAGCCAGGAATCATTAAAGACGTGTTTTTTTGCAATTGAGAAGAGAACATAAAGACCGGTAAAGAGAATCATCAGTGTGTGTTCCAAGGTACGTGGGGTTTGTACACGTACAGTAACGCGATGCAAAATAGCAGTTTGGGTACAGAGAGATGGTCACACAACTTCCTGATGGGGAACATTAGTTCTGAATACTGGCTGGACCAGACAGTTGGCTTTTCTGATGAAGATAAAACATAAGACAAATCTCTTGGCCTCGTCATTAAAATTATGGCTCTAGCAGTTGGTTATCTGTATAACTCACCGCCTAAAGGTAAATGGCATTGATGTTAATCATAATGAGAATCTGCTAATGCCTAGATTATTGGAAGTTGCGATGGTTTTTAAATAGTATGAAGTGCATGAAGCAAAACTCAAGCTGGTCTTTACAAGCTAGTAGTCAAAGATATGTTATGAATGTTGGAGCTACTGGAACAAGTATAATATACATCCAGCTATCGTTTGCACGATAATCAATTCAAGGTTAGGTGTGAGGTTAGGGAGTCAGGTGGCTGAGCGGTGAGGGAATCGGGCCAGTTCGATTCCCGGTCATGCCAAATGACGCCGTGTCCTTGGGCAAGACACTTCACCCTACTTGCCTCGGGGGAATGTCCCTGTACTCACTGTAAGTCGCTCTGGATAAGAGCGTCTGCTAAATGACTAAACGTAAACGTAAGGTGATTTTAAAAACTACTGGCAGGTTACTGTTTTTTGCTGATTGTATTTCGAAGCGCTTGGCAATTCCAAAAGCAGCATGGAGATAGTTTTTAGTATCTGAAATAGTTGCAGTGTTCTGAATCGTCGACAGAGAACGCTTACATCTACGTGACTCAGGTGTGATCCACAACAGGCCCAGGGTGTTAATCATTAACCCACAGATTTATTTTAACAATGTAGTCGGGGTAATTGGAGCATATCATAGCCTTTACTAACATACTGTAATGCAATATATGAGTCATGAGGAGAAGAATAGGGCAATCTCTCTCACACAATCATCTGTGGCCTTTCCCAAACATGAACAGTAGATGGAGCTGATGAACTATTAAATCAAGTACCTCTCTTCCTTGCGGTATTTATTTTCCCCTCACAACCTTTACCTTCTAATGTCCAGAAAACAGTGATGTCTGGGTGTCCAGACATCCCCCATTCACTCACCCCTTAAAAATACAAAATAAATCAGGAGTCAGGTGGCTGAGCGGTTAGGGAATCGGGCTAGTAATCAGAAAGTCGCCGGTTCGATTCCCGGCCGGGTCAAATGACGTTGTGTCCTTGGGCAAGGCACTTCACCCTACTTGCCTCGGGGGAATGTCCCTGTACTTACTGTAAGTCGCTCTGGATAAGAGCGTCTGCTAAATGACTAAATGTAAATGTAAATCAAAGTAACACTCAGCTGTGATGTGCAGCTTCCCAAACTGGCATTTTCTTAAATGTTGGTGAGTTTTCAAAAGGGTATAAAAGGCTTTGACAGCCCACTGCGCACAGTGGAAGGCCACGATGGGGAGAGCTCTGGAAAAGAGGCTCCTTTCTACACTGCCTCGCCTCACTTTGCCGTGTTCAATACCGCCTCCTTTTCACCCTAGTGGTCTGTCAAAACAGCCCCTCTGCCGCCCGTTTGAGCATCTCTCCATCGCCTTCGTCAAATCCTCTTCGGTTGGCGCGTCCGCTCCATACTAAAATCGATTTGAAATTACAGGTGATTGACGGCTGGACCATTTGTGGCTCTTCTCTTTTCCTTTCAGGAAGTGAACTTGAATTGTTGAGGTGAGCATCAGTGTGTCTCCTGTTATGGAATGAGAACTTCCTTTTCATCTATATTTGAGTGCGATACACAATGGTAAAAGTTAAAGGTAAAAAAAAAAACAATGGTTGAGAGGTTACATGGTGGAGGTTGGTGTCTGGAGGTGGCGATTTGAGAGTTTCCTAAGACACCTGTGAGAGAGACATCTGAATTTGAGTATTTATTTAGCTCTGATTAAATACAATAACAAAGCACCTGTATAGACCCTCTCCACAAGCCACTAGCGTGTTTTCGATCATGTAAACGTACAAAATGCATACGGTATGACAAAGCAGAAACATAACATACATCTGATCCTCTATCAATGCTGAGTGCTGATTAACAGACTGAATCCTCTATGTTCTGATTGAACTTTTTGATCAACCCAGACAAGACTGTGTAAACCTGCTTGAGTTGAGCTTTCAATAAATAATTCCTTTACAAGGGGACTGGATAGAAGGTTTAACTTTTACAGAATTGGTGCTGGCCATTCCGTTCCAATCACTCAACGGCAGCGTGCTGGTAAGATGAGCCGATGGCTACGTCCTAAAGTCAGGTCTGTATTGACATCTGCTGAGAGCTGTTGAGTGATGAAGGCCAGCATGATGCATGTGTCATTAAGAGTGAACACCCTCCATTAAACGGAGTGATTCCAGCCAGCTTTAGTGATCAGAGATGATAATGGAGGTGCATATGAGGGGAGATAGAGGGAGCGAGCAAGAGAGAGAGAGATGGAGATAAAGAGAGAGGGAGAGGCTGAGAAAGAAAGAGAGGGAGCAAGAGAAAGAGAGAGAGATTGAGAGAAATGGAGAGAGAGAGATAGGCTGAGAAAGAAAGAGAGGGAACAAGAGAGAAAATGGAGAGAGAGAGAGATGGAGAGAGAGAGTCCCACCTACCCAGTCCATTAACCCTCCGCTCAACCTGAAAACTCCACAGCACATTCCAACGCTGTTGCTAAGCTACAAAGGTAGACAGGCAGAGAGTCTTCTTGGCAGAACAAACAGCTGAAGGAGAGAGACCCTGTATTTATGCTGCTATTCTCGACAATGAACCGGACAAGCGTCGGTTTCTGTTGTTAGAGAAGCTGGCAAACAGTTTACGGCCTGAACTGGCGGAGGGTTCGCGTTTGGCGTCGAACAGTAGCCTACCTACTTTCGATTTAGCTGTGGAGAGACTAGGTTTGCTGGTATCCCAATGGTTCAAAGCAAATGTACACAGCTTGGTGACTGTACTGTACATCCGTGGGAGAATAGTTTGGATGTGCTTTTCAGGTTCTCTCACAGCCAAAGACACCCTGAGCTTGTCCTTATCTGAACGACATCCCGGCTTTGGTAGCAGAGGAGAGTTGGACATATTGAAATGTTAATTGAATCCCTAATATCCTGGTTGTAATTATGCATAATAGTGAAGGTTGAAGGTCTTAAATGTATTCTCCCCGTCTTTCCCCTGGGATGCCCGGCAAGCCAGGCCTGAACAGTTCAGTTCCCACCAGTGTGCCTATTATCCTGTTAATGAGGTCAAAACTAGGGTCGTGAGTGTATAGTTTTACAGTGCTTTCTAACGTTTTACAAGTCCCCGCCGAAAATGTTTTCATTAAGTTCGCTTAGGTTTCTGCGAGATATACACTCAGGGCGTCGAGCGGACTAATAAAGGGGAACAAACCCGTCTGGTGCCATTCTTCTTCAAATGCCCTTGGGTTAAGCCCAGTCAGTCAGTAGTAATGCCCTGTATATTCCTTTAGGTGGCGGTATGGCACTACTTTCCATGAAAGCCAGCCGAATGTGGACAGAGATGCAGCTCTCAGCTCAAGACATTAGCATTCAGACGCTGTCTGCATTACGGCATGCGGACACAGCCAGGCACAGTACGATATATCACGGCACTGTGAATCCGTAACGGTTTTTTAAGACTTCTAAAAGCATATTTCGGACATCTCGCAAGCATAGAGTTTCTTTTAACTTCGGCTAAATCTCAGAATCACAGCCACACCAAAACGCTCACGCTAAACCCTAAGTCACTCACAGATTGAATACGACTCAGAGCACAGAAAAAGCAAGGAAGGGAACCTGACAATCGCTCCTGAAAAAGACGAGTCATTTCCTATATAGATGATCCGCACTATGTTTTTTTTTTGTAATAGGCCTACCGCTTGCCCTGCACATTAATCCACAGCATAATAGACAGCAAGGTGTTGGGATCAGCTTTCTTGGTTTATCCCTAATGCAGCCACAACGCTTCACTGGTCTGAAGTCAGCCTTTGGGAACATAAGACCATGTGTAGGTTTAGATTGACCTCTCAGCGTGTGGGGAGGTTGGAGGACACAGCGAGAGAATAAACTGCTTCGATTCACCCCTCGAAAGTCTCAAAATGGGAACACTCAAAGGCGGTAGTTACCCCGTGCGGGACAGCAGAAACTAGGGGACTCTGTAAGGGATCAATTTGCTCCCCAGAGACCTGCAGGCTATCCACGTCTAAATGTGGAGTGAAAAAGTGGCGAAATGTGGTGTATTTGACACTTCAGACAGAGAGGAGGCATATGAGAGGCAGAGTGGAGCATTAGGCAGGGCGGGGGAGGCGGGGGGAGAGAGGGGGTGGACATGAGACTGAAGGTTTAATGACACATCCAGAATCTCAGCCCATCCAGAAACATGCATTGTTTAGCTCCCAACAAACTCGATTGAAATTGATCTGGAAGGACCAGATGGGGCTAAGGCTGGCATGGATGCCTGCCCTATGCATATATTTATCAGTTTCCACCATATTCTTTTGAATTCACAGGGTTTGTCAACATGCCCACGAGTCAGCGCTCATACCTTCAGACCTCACTCTGCTAGGCCTGTAGTTAAAGGTCAGGTTTATCTTCAGAGGAGGCCAGGCCACTTGGGACAGTTTCAGGAAGTCATCCGGTGTGTGTGAACACAGGCAGAACCAGAAAGAGGTCCTCTACTCAGACATGGTTGCCCAAGTGCAGGGTGTTTATCAGGAGGGTGAAGAGAGGAGTTTGTTTGTACCTTTCTGTATTTCTCTAAAGAGATCACGCTGTACATGTGTGTGTGTGTGTGTGTTTCTGAATGTCTGTGTTTCTGAATGTGTGTGTGTTCCGGAGTGTGTTTGTGTGCATGCATGGTTTTGTTGAAGCCCTTTCCACGGCATACATAATAAGTAACCCCTCTCAAAGACTGAAGAATATTACTGATTCACTGTTCTCTTCAGAGAGATTCTTGGCAAGCTAATTGGGTTGGTGGATTTGGGAAACCTCTCAATCTCTCTCCATTGCCTACTCTACAGCCTGACTTAGCAAGGCATTAGTCCACTCTCCTCTGCAGAGGCAAGTAGGGAGAGAGAGAGATGGGAGTGAGAGAGGTAGACAGATACAAGAGAGAGAGAGAGAGAGAGAGAGAGAGAGAGAGAGAGACACAGAGGGAGAAAGAGAGGCGAGAGAGAGAGAGAGAGAAAGAGAGAGAGAGAGAGACGAGAGAGAGAGAGAGAGAGAGAGAGAGAGAGAGAGAGAGACACAGAGGGAGAAAGAGAGGCGAGAGAGAGAGAGAGAAAGAAAGAGGCGAGAGAGAGAGAGACGAGAGAGAGAGAGAGAGAGAGAGAGAGAGAGAGAGAGAGAGACACAGAGGGAGAAAGAGAGGCGAGAGAGAGAGAGAGAGAGAGAGAAAGAGGCAAGAGAGAGAGAGACGAGAGAGAGAGAGAGAGAGAGAGAGAGAGAGAGAGAGAGAGAGACGAGAGAGAGAGAGACGAGAGAGAGAGAGACGAGAGAGAGACGGGACAGAGAAAGCGTGGCGCGGGCTCTGAAATCAGCAGGCCGCCTCACAAGCCTCCACAGGCCCTCTCTCTCCCAGCAGGCCGCGGGCCCCGGCTGGAGACCAATGGAAAATCCATGAATTTGTTGTTGTTTTTTCTCTCCCCGTGGCGTCGGTCCGGGCCAGTCACCTCCACAGGACGAAGACAGGAGAAGGGGGGGAGGGTCACGCACGAGTCAGCACAGCCCGGCCAATCACGTTGAACCAGGAAGGCAGTACTCTCAATCGATCTGGTGGTCCCGCTCAAGTGACTGTGTAGACTGTGTGATTGTTTTCTGCAGAATGTTGTTGCTGAGTGCTTGCTGCAGTGGTGTCATGGTAAGGTGTGGTATTCAGTCTGAGAGGTACAGTTGGTGAGTCCGTTTTACAGCACAATGTGCCGATTTGCCAGCAACGCCTTTTTTGGATCGGGGAGGATTCAGAAATGGTCTCCCTGCAGGGTTATGATTGCAAGGCCAGCGCCTTGCATGGCAGCCTCCGTCAGGGTGAATGGGTGAATGACAGGCGAAAGACGTAAAGCTCTTTGAGTGCCGCTAAGGTAGAAAAGAGCTATTCCGCTGGGACGGCCATCTTGTTTTGGTTCATCTCCCAGTCCTCTTAAATATCAATAGACATTTACTCACAGTTCCTCATGAATCCTAATTAGCTCCAAATCAACTTAATCTGAAATTAACCATCCCCAGAGAGGTGTTCTGATTTCTCAACACGTGACATGAAAAGAGAATCGCGTTTAAAAGAAGGCGCCACTTTATATTTCTGTCTTGCTGTTTTCAGAAAGACTTCCTGAACGCCTGCACAGACTAGCAGACACACACAATCACACAGACAAGCACACAGACAAGCACACACACACAGACAGACAAGCACACACACACAGACAGACAAGCACACACACACACAGACAAGCACACACGCACGCACATCCAAATCATAACACGTACACACACTCTCCCATCTCCCCACCCAGTCCCACACTACACCCAGCAGATCCCTTCAGCTTTTTCAAGTGGCTTCTTTAAACCTTTACAACTGTGTGCAATACAACCTCCTTATTTAAACCTCACGCAAGGACATCACCCAGGCTCCCACTGCCCACAGGAAGAGAGGCTAGCAGAGACGCATGTACCAGGGTCCCACTGCCCACAGGAAGAGAGGCTAGCAGAGACGCATGACTCTACTGAGGCAGGCAGGCAGGCAGAGAGGAGGAAGCTGGGCCCCTGACTCTACTGAGGCAGACTGAGGCAGAGAGGAGGAAGGCTTACAGGAAGCTGGTTGCTGGCGGAAAACACAGAAAACAAGAGATTGAATAAAGATACCCACACAGGATGTTAATCTGCTCCGCGTCATGCTGGGCTGGAGTCACAGTGGTGTCCATGAGTGAAGAAGGGGAAGGTCGTTTTCTTATATTCTCAGACAGGTTTATCTGCTAAAAGCACGGTGGTTCACCTGCATCTTTTCATGGCTTTGATCAGCGATATCACACATTGTGCACCGACAGCAAGTTTATCTACAACGTGTTTTATGCCAAATGGTTTCAGGAACATCTGTACAAGCGTGTACAGGCATAAAGGAGTCCAACTAACAGAATAAGATGAAGAGCTCTCTATTCTGAGATTAGTCTGCTCAATGCTATTGTGGCCCAAAAAAAAGTGATGTTCAGTATCTCACTCAAGCAGATGATGGAGCACATACCCACAAAATTAACTATAGACTCAATCATATTAGAGAGACTTGGGAAATAATATATACAGCATGGCCAGGTATTTGATTCTCACAATTTCAACCACCTACAGTATGATTCATTTATTGTAAAGTACCGCAGTGGAATTGGACTATGCTGACGAGCATATGACTAAAAATAAAATGTAGAAGCTAATGGAGTATAATGTCTAACTGCAAACTCTCATGTCGTTGTCCCATTAGGATAAAGCAATTAGCACATAATGGTCCATGCAGCGGTCTGGTGCATTAGCTAGGCGTGTGATTCTGATCTGTGGCACCAAGACGGATCAATCATCGTCTGCACGCACCATCCTTCAGGGTTACTGACGCTCCTTTTTAACATTGTCATTCCTTTTCATGGTCTGTTTCTCTAAATCTCTTTATAGTTTTCCTTTTCCCAAAAATTCTAATTGAATTCAAAACAAAGATAAAGTTTAATGGGTTGGACACAACCAGCTAATGCAAGCAATAAGGAGGGGGGTGGGGGGTGGGAGGAGGGGGGAAGGGGCGGAAGGGGGTATAGAGCAGAGGAGAGATGTGAATGTGAGTTAGTTTGTCTGTTGCCTTTGGCGTGCACGAGGTTGCTCTTTACTGAAAAAATCAATTACACTCCATTTTGTTATGGCTTGAAATATGGGAACAACCAAACACTCCCCACAATGCACTCTGAAAGATATAGTCTGGATAGTCTAAAGCTCAAGCACTAATGGACATCTGATACAGGCTTTATATCATTCAAATGTGGTGTATAGTCTCTGGCACACTTCACTAGACTGGCAATGGACTCAATTTTTCCGATTTGGGATTTGTTTAGTTTTTTACCGATAAGGCCAATGCCAAGTGAGAACGGTTTAGATATGATTATGTTCTCTCTGGAGGAAAAAAAAATCACCTTTTTGTATTTTATTTGATGGTTTCAAATGTTTTAATATTTTCATTAATCCAACCAAGTGTGTTCTACCAGGGAAATATTCTCCTTTCTTAAAGCCTAAACGAAAGCCATGGAGTAGGAGACAAAGGTATCTCATTCCAACACTGTGTATCAACGACAGGCCCACGGTCACAGGGTCCACACTCAATTTGAAATGTGACAAATCTGCTTTTAATTTCCCTCTAATTAATTTCCCAACTCAAATGGACCCAAAAGCGGGAGAGTCGGACTGAGAGTCAAATGAGTCGGATTCATTCAACTGAAGCGTATGGCTCCTCTGGGGGTGTTTAGGGTAGCCTCAGTGGGCACACAGCTCGCCGGGAGATGAGGAAACCCTGCGGACTACATGTTCCTGCACGGACGTGCTCTGTTTCAGTCTGTTTATGTGTGTGTGTGTGTGTGTGTGTGTGAGTCTTGGGTACGTGGGTGATTCTGTGTGTGTGTATGTTTAGGAGTGTTACGTGAAGTATACTGTTTGAATATGTGTGTGTGTGTGTGTGTGTGTATGTATGAGATACGCCATGGTCATCATCAACTATGATGGACGTGAAGACGTGTGTGTGTGTCTGGGGATGACACTCATAATGGTCACTCACTGTCATGGCTACTAAGAAGAACCTTTAGCTGAAGACAAATTGACAATTTGAATTGATTCCAAGGCAGTGGTAGATAATATTGACTACAAGGATCCTTATCAATCAGACCCAGACTGCATTTGGTCACATTTTCTGTCTGAAAGATGTCTCCCCTCACCACATATTCCCATCAGGACCATCCATTGCAGAGCTTTGTACCTCCTGTGGACAGTTATGTTAACAACTTCTAATCCAGGGTGAACTGACTGTTAACTGAAAACAGTGGTCAGTACTGCAACATAGTGAGAATATATCACGGTATGGTCACAAAACACTGTCACACATTTAGCTCCAGCCTAATTAGTTACACAACCTGCTGTCTAATAGATAACACACTCTATTCCAACAGGTAAACAAAGCATTGTTTCGACATAATTGTTTCAATCACAAATAACAATGTGCTAATTGATCTCCAGGGTTTGTGAGTGTTTTTTTTATAATTCAAACAGCCTCGCTGTCACTGTAAATATGCCTGAATCAAGCAGTGCCTTTTAAAAGGTTTCTCTTTCATTTGAACATCCGTGAATACTGTTTTTTCTTTTCTTTTTTCTCTGCACCCTTGGCTGACTTAATTATCAGTTAGTGTTACTTTGCTTACAAGATATTTAGAAATTGTCATCGGACGTTTTAAGCTGTCAAACAACTACACATGAATAAATCATTATTTTGTTGACTATTATCTTGTCAAGCTAAAAAGAAAATCTATATATATATATATACACATTTTAAGGGAGAGTATGGCTCAGTTCAGAGTATTGAACAGAGCTTTGGATTAAAGTGTCTGCTAAAAAACACATTATTATGTTGGCACACACCAACAGTGGGACAACTACCATCAGATAACTGCTGGGTCATGTCTCATAACCCGCTTTGCAGTCTTTTCAGATTTAAATCATCTTACAGACACTCACAATTTAAATATGATATATCAAACACATATTCTTTCACAAAAATATATTCTTTAACTACGCCATCCAAGGAAAGGTTGCTCCATTTTAAAAAGAAGTTTCTGAAGTCCCAACAAAACAAAAATAAATGAACCGAGTAGGAGGCAGTTGGATTTAAAGAGCTTCCTCTGCTATCTGTGATTGGACAGGAGGGCTGGGTTAGTCCAGGGACGATGGATTGCTGCGATGGAGTCATGGTGAAAGCCATACAGGTTGTTTAAAGCACCATTCAGATGTAATCTGGGAGATTTCAGACTGGATTTATGCCTCCCTTATTGCCTGGACTTCTCACTCGCGGCGTTTGGTAAACGGCACTGAGTTATTGTGTCAGGAGGCAGACTTCTCCTCACCCTCTCTCTCTCTCCCTCACTGTCCTTCCCGCTCTCTTTCTCCCTCACTGTCCTTCCTTGTCTCTCTCTCTCTGCTAACCCTCCCTCTCCCCCTACTTTCCTCCCTCCTCCTCCTCCTCCTTTCCCTACCTCCTCTCCCCCTCTCCCTCTCTACTCCCCCTCCTCTCATACGTACTTGGAAGGGGCCGAGTGCTGGGCAGTCTGAACTGTGCCTTGCATTTAATTACTGACTCCATTTTCACCACCACTCCACCTGCAGTGGATTAAAGTGAGGCTAACATGCTAACACAAACGCTTGGGTAATTACGTGTTTTGGTAGATTCACAAAATCAGTTTTTCCAGACCTCACACCCTCTTACATCATGACAGATCTGATTGTCACAGGCAATCTATTTCTTTCTTTCAGTTAAGTGTAGTACTCCATCACGTTCCGAAGGGATTAACATTGGCAGGAACAGGGATAATTTTAACTTCATAAAATCACTTCAAACATTAAGGGGAGTTAACTATCTAGCGGACCATGTTGTGGTTCAAGAGGAGTCCTACAGCGTCTCAAGTATTTCCGGGTCAGGGGTCTGGGAGACCTGCCAGTGACTCTCTGAAGCAGGAACGGGATGTGTACAGCTTAGTGGTTAGAGCATTTGACGGCAGATCAAGAGGTTTTAGGTTTTGGATAAAAACGTTAAATTACCTAATTATTATTATTATTAATACGTTCACACGTTGTACAATCCTCCTGTACAATACTGGATAGGAAACAGGAACCTGACTTCTCCCTCAGTCCCATCATCACCTGGCCTCCCTCAGAATGGAGATAGTTGTCGAATCGACTTGTGAAATAATATTTTCTTACCAACTTTCCCCCCTGTGCATTACAGCATTGGTGGAATTTTTATTTAGTCTGAGACCAAAAGGTTAGAATGAAAACATTTGCATAACGTCAACAATTTTTGTGTAATGAGGATTGTTCGTCACAATAAGGGTATGACAGCACACAACCAAGAAAGAACTCAACTTTCCTTTAAAGATTTATTTTTAATCAATAAGGGTCATGAAAATCAAAGGGAGAAATTCTGCATTGTTAACAGTGAACCATCATTGCTGCATAATTGCACGGTGGAAGCTGACATCTTGGAACTCGTTGATGAAAATACATCAGCACGAGAATGCTTGCCAAGTTGTGTTTCTCTCGTCTTTGAAGGATGATAACCTCCACTACGTCTGTTATAGAAATCCTTTTCAGTAGAATTATGTGTTTGTAGAATAAGTTTATGGAGTTGACAACTTTAAAAAGCTCCAATAGGAAGCTGTGTGTGGTTGCCAAGCACAATGATTCTGCTTTAGGTTTTTTTTTAACTTATTTCCAAAGATTTCTTTTTAAGAAGACTTGAGAAAAGATTTCAAACACAACCGTCAAAGTCTTCACGCACGTCGTCATGACAACCGCTCGGAACTAATTTCCGTCCTGGCATTTCAGCATCGAACGACATATTTCTTCAAATCAACCTCCCAACGAAAGCCCCATCGTTGTGAGAGATCATCAGGTAGACTTGGCTCACGTCCTCAACTCTCCCTGCACAGGTCAGATTTGCTACATTTAAACGGACAAAAGTGGGAATTGGAAAACAATAATAATAATAAGCTAAATTGAGAATCCACTGTACAAACTAGAGGCCTTCACAACAGCGACGCCATTAACGTCCCGATGTAATTGACCACAGCAGGCTCCCCTGCTTGCTTGGCACTATAATCAAAACACTGACTCGTGCCCACACAGCCTTAAGTAAAAACTCAAGGTTTTTTATTACCTAACCAGCAACCTTTAAACACTCCATGAATTCATGCTCAATCTCATCCACTGCTGGGTATAAAGGTGATATGTTTCCCGCCGTAATGTGATTAATAAAGGGGAGAAGTGCGAGAGCAACTGAAAGTGATGGATGCACGGTGGCCTTCTCTCTCCCCGTGAGTAAAATACCAAATAGTTGTGTCTGTTTTGGAGTTGGAAAACATTGTTTTACTATCTACAGTACAAGTTAATGTTGTGTTGCGTCATGGAATACAGTTAAAATCAACATAACTTTACTACAACTAATACAAACTCTGTAAGAATTTTTGGTGAAACTGCAGCATGTTGACCGTAGACGGTTTTTCCCTGCTGGCATTAACAACTTTACCAGCTCAAAGCCTTGTGTTGCTTTTCAGATATGGGGAAAGCACAGAACATGCACGTCACTTTCCACACGTTAATATACTGAGATGAGTTTTGGTCTTCAAAGACGCAGAGGACAGCAAGAGAGGGACACACATCTTCATTTGGGACTGGATATTGGCAGGCATTCACTGCTTAATATCCTTAAGTTAAGAAGTAATGTCAACACTGAACCCTGGCTGAGGACTTGCTTTTACAGCAGAGTCCTCTTCCCTCTCCTCTTCTTCATGTGGCAATTTAGACACCCTTGAGGCATGACCTCATTTTTGTGTCACATATATTTGGGTACATTTACAGCCGTGTCCTTCAGCCCATTGCTTTGAGATAGTTAACGACTTGTCGTCGATGTAAAATACACTCTTCATGCCTTCTCTCGACTAGTATTTCTTCCCTCACGGTTTCACAGTGGAAAACCTATTCCCCCCCACTAACAGTGTTTACATTTTTCTGCTACCGCTCTTGCGCGTTGTTGGAATGTACCGAATGTGTGGAAAGGGATATGAAATTAGCTGAACAGTGCTGGCAATAAAATGTGATAAATATTCTTAGAGATGAGATCATCAAACGGCTTCGAACACTGCATGTCTAATTAGAGGAGTGTCATTAATCATATGGTTCCTGGGCTGTTTTGGAGTAATGAGATTCCAAAAGTGAAATTTATTAAGCTGGGTTGGCACTAAGCACTCTGTTTATTACCCAGAATTCCTGACATAACTCAGCAGCCAATGACTGGTCCCCGCTGCGGGCATTATGGGTAAAATTGGACCCTCTGAAAATTGAGTTTTCGTTTTTCTCCTCCGTTTCTGACATAAATCACCCCTCTTCTCTTTGTTTTACGCTGCCCACCTATTTCCATTCATGAGACATCAATGTGCATTGTTGAACACAAAGGATCCCTCGCCCAGGCATTCTGACGTTACGCAATGTTAATTACGCTGCAGCTGATAAAAGTGTGGCAATATCATAGCCTCACATCAAATGTTTTATGCTAATTACGTATTCCCAAGATTGCTTTATAATCGGCACTACAATAAGTTTAATCAAACTTATCACCACCACATTTTACACGCCTACTGATTCATCATGTGAATCAGCTCTCCTCCGCGACCCTAAAGATGTTTGACGAATCCACCTTAGACCCGGCGTATTACAGTAGGAGGGCTGAGAAAGTACAAAAACAAGTCATATTTGAAAATATTTTTCAAATCAGTTGCCAATACAACTATGGGGACTACGGTGGAATCTGTTAAATACACATGATGCAACATGATAGAATTGTGTAAGCGTGTAATGATCTGTTTCTTTATGACAAGAAAACATGGTCGCTGTTGTGATTACTGTGAGGGTGAGTTTGAGGGGCCGTTTAGGAATAGTTTTCATACTATTAAAAACTCACATCCACATATGTGAAATGGTTGCATTGACACATATGAAACGCATTCACAACCTTTCCCACCAAGAATCCACTTACATAACTTAAAAAAAAGAGGTTAGGTGATTCCAGAACTGAATGTTGCATTAGTTGTAGTTCCCTGAGAATGGAAGACTATAAAATCTTAACCTTGCTAAAATAAGTGAGTCTAGGACCTTTCTGTTTTGTTCTAAACGTTTAACAAAGACTCAACAAAGCTCATTTTAGAGTTATTGATTGTAATGTGTTTCACGAGAACAACAATAGATAACAATCATAAGTAAGCAGAAGCTCTCTATTACAGGAAAAAAAATACGTCTTTGGTTCCTTAATGGCCACCAATGTAAAGAACTTTCCACATTACAAAGGTTTAAAAGTTCGTGAGTGATGTATGTGGACCTTTGTTTGCCTCTGTTGGTCTTGCAGGTACTGGAGTATGTCACCATTAAAGCCTCATGCTGTTTTCTCCATCCTCACCATTTAATTAAGCACCATTGATCTGTGTAGACTACAAGCAGTTCATATAACTTCGTTTTTTGTAGGTGCGCTTCTACTTGGTTTCTGTGAAAGATTTGTACTGAAAAGACATGAATTTGGATTAATCTTGCATTTAAGTACCTACCCTCTAAAAGAATGCAATCTATTTGATTTATTCTCTTCTTGCTACTGAGTGCCTTAGTCTATACAGAGCTCATAAAAAACATCTATTTTATTAGTAAATGCCAGTATCCAAGCAAGTGTCCTTGTGCACTGTTAATTGGGCATCTTATTAAACTTTTTAATACATTGCTGATAATATATCACTGTCTCTCTATACCCAGATTTTAGGAGAAAAATGATCGAGAAACTAAGTGTTTCTGGTGTTTCAATTTACTGGTTGCACATGTTGCGGCTATTCTGAAAATTTCTTATTACAGTTACCGGCAGCACATTATATTGACTGTATTATCTTTAAGCATAAATGGATTACGAACAGCATGTTGTAATGTAAAGTACAAGAATGAGAACTATAGCATTCTCTAAATCTGGCCAAATAGGCCACTTCGATCTAATTAAAGTATGCAGATGTGGAAAAACACTCACGCAGGATCCTACATCATCCCTGAGCGGGAGTGACCATCAGCGCATGTCTGAGTTGAATTTTGCTTTAACATTTCAGCCAGACAGTAAAAAATTCAATGAATTCACGAAATAACAGATTAGTCGGCTGAAACTCCTCTTCAGTTGAGCATCCGGTAGATTTTTTACTGTCAGATGCTCATCTCTTAAGTTCTCTTTGTCATCTCCGGTCAAAAGAAGAGGAGGAAAAGCAATTTGCGTTCAAACTATGAGATAATGACCCCCCACTCAACAAAATGATCGCCTATGACTATTACTTTAATGGACAAATGCATTTGCATTGACATTTCAAATTTGCACGCAAGATGTAATTTCACGAGTTTATTTCAGGACGGCCATCCATTCAACATGGGTTTAGGTGGTCTTCAGAACATCACGACGTATGGTTTATATGGGAAACAGTGAATGTTTTCCTCTGTGTACAAATATTGGACTTCCCACTGCTCAACTTCTGTTTGTACAAGTCCAGAAACAAGACACAAAGCCCTGCTTTATAGCCTTGACGTGGGTTAAGATAGACCGTCAGGAAGTATGTGAACCAACAGACATATTTCCCAGTGCATACGTCTGAACTGAATACATACATACTGATGGGAACAGCGAAGCTTTCTCTGAACAAAGCGTTTATTTAGCGTTAAGCAGCAATGGTGGGTTTGTCATTAGCATGTGGGACATTCCATATCTCCACCATCTCTCGCGGCTGTGTCGATGTACAGTCTTCCTATGAATAGATCACACTCGTCCGTCAGCGATTTATTATCTCCATCACCGGACAGTCACAGTGTCGCAGAACCCACAGTGAACCACGAGCCAACGTTCACCATGCCTGACCCCCTCCAGGACGAGGGTGTGCTGCATAGCCTACCGTGCACCCGCAGACAGCATGCACACATGTTGTGGGTTGATAGCATTGAAATCACTGACAAATAATGAGAACAATTTGACAGACCCGCCAAGTACCCCTACAGACAAATCGCGTACACTCAAACATAAATGTCCCTTAAATGTCAACAAGGCGTTATAGCGTGCGACTGGGCTTTGAGGCTTGTTTCATTGTCAACCTCCTTCGTTTTTTCTTTTTTTTCTTTCCCCTTTCAAGTGTCTGACAAATGTCTTTGACTAACTGATGCACTGACGTTGTCAAAGTGCTCAGAGGGCATACCATGGTTTTGTGTCTAAACTTTGAATCCATTCCCGGCAAAGCAATGTTGCTGCTTTCTGGCGGGGGTTTTTACACGTCAACATTTTCGGGAGTCAGGTGGCTGCGCGGTTAGAGAATCGGGCTAGTAATCAGAAGGTCGCTGGTTCGATTCCCGGCCGTGCAAAAATGAAGTTGTGTCCTTGGGCAAGGCACTTCACCCTACTTGCCTCGGGGGGGAATGTCCCTGTACTTACTGTAAGTCACTCTGGATAAGAGCGTCTGCTAAATGTAAATGTAAACATTTTAATTCTGTTTTGTATCATCTATATTGTATACCATGGTCTCCCTTAACTACGGCTATGGATGTGGTCTGTAATTTTCATGGGAAACCTGGAAGAAGGTACAAGAGGAACAAGGAAACACAGCCTAGCTCTCTACACAAACGACATGAACACCCTGCTCTTCAAGGTGTAACACATGACCAACTCCTGATTACAGAGAAGATATTTTAAAGTCGATTAACTGAACAGGTTTGTCTGCAGGCAGCATGGGAAGAGAGGAAAAGGAGAAAATTGGAAAAAGAAAAATGACAGTGTGACATTAGCCAGAAATCTCACTCATCATTTCAACATGTCTTCACCCACTGTCACGCACATCGTGATGACTTGAGAAGGACAGAAAATAGATGTGACGCAGTATGTGTGAGCCTAACCAACCAATGCATAAAGTGGTCTAAAGTGTTCTACTGGTCAGCATTTATCCAACCTGGCATTTCGTTTCAGCTAGGCCTACTGTAGCGTGTCTAAATTCATGGTGAATTATGAATAGGTCTCTCGATCACTGCAGCATTGCAAATCTCGTCTTTCTGTCAACATGTTTTCAATTCTTCTCTTGCCTCTACTTTAGAGACGCCACAGGATTTCACTGAAATGTTTTGCCTGGTATTTAGAGGGCTGTTTAGTATTCAGATGGACCTTCCTCCACCCCTAGTCAGTTCTGCTTTCTCCTCTTGTCTGTCTTCATGCAGAGTGAGCACCTGTTCTGTACCACAACCTAAACTGAGTGATTGTGGTTTTAAAGGTAGCATTGGTCTCAATTAGCTGTGTGTGTGTTAGTGTGTGTGTTAGTGTGTGTGTGTTAGTGTGTGTGAGTGGGCACGTATAAGCCTCTATGTGTAAGCGCTAGTGTGTGTAAGTGTGCATGTGTGCGTGTGTGAGCGAGTGTATGCGATTATCCACCGCCAGTAATCTGGTGACAATTCGCCCAATTAGCTTTCTGCCATTATGATCATTTCTGAATCATTTCAGTGGCATTGCCTCACGCATCAGCATAATGGTGTAGCCAATGGGGCCTTTTGTATGTAAATGAAAAAGTTCTCTCAGTGTACTATGCCAACAGCACGGTAATCCGGTTTGGTGTGTCTGGGTTGTTGCGAAATATCTTCATCGTGTCTAGATGCCGGTGAGAAAAATAATGCTAAAAGCTCGTAAACGCAGTTTTACTAGTTCTACTCTTTGTACGACTGGCTACATGACGAGCCTCGGCAGCAGTGGTTACAAGTACTACGGGCTCACGGACAGAACAAACTGCTCACAACCAGAAGGAATATCACGCCGAAGATAGGGCCTTTCTGTGGCAGGGAACACAACAACACTATCAGCCTCGACAGAGGACGACAATGAAGAGAGCTGATAAAAAAGAGCGATGGGAAATTGAGTAAGTGAGAGGGAGAGAGAGAGAGAGAGAGAGGGAGAGAGCGAGGAGGGGGGGAGGGAGGGAGGGGAATAAAGCAAGAGAGGAATAGAGGGAGAGAGGGAGAGAGGCTTCTGTGGCAGGTGAAGATATGGGATTGTTTAGAGAAATGGAGGCTTTACATTGACATTTAGTCATTTAGCAGACGCTCTTATCCAGAGTGATTTACAGTAAGTACAGGGAAATTCCCCCCCGAGGCAAATAGGGTGAAGTGCCTTGCCCAAGGACACAACGTCATTTGGCATGGCCGGGAATCGAACCAGTGACCTTCTGATTACTAGCCTGATTCTCTAACCGCTCAGCCACCTGACTCCCTCCCTGACGCTTTATCAACAGTGGTTTTGCCACCCAGCCTTGTGCAGGCTCAGTTCTTTCCTCGAATGCCCATTTTTCCTGGTTCTCCAAGCATCCATCAGCTGCCACATATATATTATTTACGTTTGTTCAGGGCCATACAAATTTGATCCCGAGTGGAGTCCTTCCTACCCTGAACCCTTCTCAACCGTCTAAAAATGATCTGGAAAGGATTCTGACTTTTGGGCTCCAGTGTATCGACTACCAATACCCTGATGGAGTTATGTTGCACTGCAAGCTCATTTCGTTAGGAGGGACCTGATAAGACTAGTCTGAAATAGGGCCCCAGCTAATGACTTTTCCCCCCCATCTCATACGACCTTGGGTAGAAGGAGGCAATTACACCGCCAGGCCTCCACCTCTCCATCACTCGGTCGTGATTCAGAGCTCCTGTTGTTTGGAAAGTAGGATATGTCCCATCCTCCAGGTGAAACGACAGAGTCGTCAAAACTTCCTCGGAGCGGGAGGATGAAAACGAGCACTCAGTCATCCGTCAACACTCCCGACCCAGGCTGAACGTTTTAAACGTTGCTGTTTATAACCCTGCTATATGGGTTTGACAGGGATACCAAAGTCAACCTGTCGGATTTACTTGGAGGGAGTGCGTTGTCAGGGTTTGCGTACTTACTACCAGTTGACGGAATAAAACCGTTTCAGATGGAAAACAGGTAGAACATGGACCAAAGTTTATACTCTGGGGAATTTCCATTCCATTTTCATGGCATTCGATGAATACAAATTAGAATTTGTCCCACTGGATCGCGGAATACAGTCGGACGATGAAAAGCTGCTGCTGAAGATTTATTAAAGTGAGAAATTATAATTTTTTAAGAGATGCCTTAAAATTGCCTGGCCCCGTCACGCACCAACTAATTTCTCTGACTGGAACGTGTATTTTAAAATTATACGATAAATAATAAAATAAAAACTGGCACACTTTCTTTTGTTAAATTATCGATTGTTCCCATTTCAAAACCACACTGCTGAACATACATGTTACTGTAGTAAGAGCCAAAACACTTAGACACTGAAGATTACACCACATCAGACGGACCTGTCAATAAATGTAAAAAACGATGGAAATTATCAAAAAGCTATCTCTCAAAAGAATATCTGCAGAATAAATCACAGTGCTCAAGGTATTGTATCCCCAAAGGCAATCATTTTCCTTTGATTCCCTTTCTTCATGCAGCCTACATCATGTTATTATTTGATGCAATCTTTCAAACAATTAAAAACTGCACTTATCATCATTAATCATTTTACCAGCAACATCACCGCAGGTGTGGATTTGCACAAGAATGCATCACACACAGAAATTAAAGAACTGAATGAAGTTGTCACACAGACACATTGGGTAAAACTGAAAATGAATCAAGATAGTAATCAACGGTAAATGATGCAGTTGTTTCTGTTTCTGAAAACCGGAATGCTTTGACTTATTAATCAAGAATCATAAAATCATTTTGCCAACACAGGAAACAGAAACAGCAAAAGACAAGCTAGACCAATCAAAAGACGTTACAGTGCAACGATCCTTCTGGGGCTCCCTGGATAAGTGTGCGTACCATGATGCCCCACCACAGCTGCCTGGGTTCGAATCCAGCCCTGGCCATTTGCTGCATTCTGTCTCACTCTGTTTCTCTCACTCTCTGTCTCACTCTCTGTCTCACTCTGTTTCTCTCACTCTCTGTCTCACTCTCTGTCTCACTCTCTGTCTATCTCTCTGTCTATCTCTCTGTCTCTCTCTCTCTCTCTCTCTCTCTCTCTCTCTCTCTCTCTCTCTCTCTCTCACTCTCTGTTTCTCTCTCTCTGTCTTGGTCCATCTTTATTTATCAACCTCACGATGAGGTTGTCAAAGCCCAGCCCTGGAGGACATCACTAGCGGCTATCTTGGTCCCCTTGTGCAGAAGCTGCCAGATCATTAGCACCATGTGTCCACCCAGAGCCTCACCAGGGAAGATCCAGCCCAGTAATAATTGCGCTGATGAGGAGCTGATATGCCATTTGCACTCAATTACACTGTGTGACACAGACCACCAATGAGACAAGCACAAGCGCCAGGTTGGTAACTGCCTTTAAATGCCAGTGAATACTTTGTTGTCTGGGAAATGACTCCATCGCGTCGGGGGGAAGATGCACGACAACAACTAGCAGATTACAGTAATGGTAAGTAAGTACAACGCAAATAACTTGCTTACAGTTAATGTCTCTGGTCACTGTCTTGTCTGCGGTACGTGGAGCCAGTGTAAGCCTTTCAAGACATTGCATTTACAAAAGTTTGAAGCGTGTTTATCTAACACACTACCTGGCAAAAAGTATGTGGACACCTGACGACACGCCTATGAGCGTGTTAGACCCTGTCTCAAAACCATGGGGGTTGAGATGGTTCAGGCCCTCATTTTAGGTCACACCAGCTGCCCCTCTTCTGGGAAGGATGCCCACAAGATATTGTCCTCTATGCACAAAGTGAGATCCATACAGAAATGTTTTCTCAAGTCTGGTGTGATAAAACTGGACTGGTCTGCACAGATCCCTAACCTAAGCACCATTAAACACATTTGGGGTGAATTCCAACACCATCTGCAAGCCAGGTCTAATTACCCAGCATCAATACTCGACCTACCAAGGCTCATGTGGCTTAATGGGAGCAAGCCCTCGTTAAATGTTCCACTGTCTATTGGTGTATAGAGACATAGTGGAACCAATTCCATCTTAATGCCCATCCTTTTGTAATGAAAGGTTCAGGAAGAAGGTGTCTATATACTGAGCAGTGTCTACATACTATTACGATACATACTACGATTTTGATACCATTGAAAATATCCCAGACAGTTGCTTGCAAAACAGATTTATACATTTAATAGACGACAACTGCTTGCAAATATCCTCAAATGAGCAACATAATATTAGTGGCTTCCCATTGAAAATAGAATTCAAGTATAGAGGTGTACAAGGCAACCTTAAGTGCGCTATCCAGACATAGGCTATTCAAATTACATTTCAATTAAAAAACCACACTGGTAGCGGTGGAGGCAGGCAAAATGGTGTGCAGTGCTACATCTTTGTGTGTTTTTAATTGGGCAAAATAAAGCTGTAATCAGCATGAAGAAGCAAATACTCTACCGGCTGCTGTCAGAAGAATGACTTAGCCTGAGGTGGTCCACTTTCAAACGGTTGGAGCAATTTGTTTCACTTACCTAGAAAGAACAACAAAAGAAAGAGAAATGCATCACGCTAGGAATTCAAAGTATGAACGGCATAAGCGGGACAAAAAAAATCAACATTAAAATCCCTCATATTCATCAGGGGTAGCAGAGAACAAGGTGAGCAGAAACCTCAAACGTGCGGATTTAAGTTAATTTCACACGTACAGTCTCCAAAGACTTGCAATTCACTGGAAATATGCGTCCATGTTGACGACCTGAGTACAAATGAACTTAAATGAAGGACAAACCGATAAATACTTTGGATTTTTCTTTTTTATAATTGAAAATTGTGCGGAGTTAGAGCAAAACATACATGGGTGATTGGTCAGTGACAAGTCAAGAATGCTTTCCCTGTTGAAGCTCCTGGTTGGAGGCATGATCATTATAGCTCATGTGAGCTACAAGTCTCACATATTTTTCATGCCATAACATCTCGCTGTGCAGACACAAACGTGTGTCTGCCTAATTTGCATGCAGGCTGAGTGTCCAGTGTTCGTCCTGCAGGAATTGTCTGTGAAAATGGTCTCTGCTATCGAAGGAGAAAGGCTTTGCAACACTGAATGCCACACAAATGACTGCACATACTGGTGTTACCCTAATAAGATGCTTCTCTCTACATCGAAGGGTTTCTTCAAAAGGAAATATGGAATTATTATTCACTTTTTCTACAAAGGCATCCCTAAAAAAAGATTTAAACATATTATATATATATTTTTAAGTAGCACATGTAGCCTGTGTCTGGTGTTTTAGCAGACTGATGCAGTGGTAGAGGTTACACTTCACCTGTTACATGTCATTTTACAGTCATCTTCTCACGTGGCTCCCTTGGGCTCTCTAATCTACTTGTCAGTTTTGTCTAACGTGTCCCATCTCCTCTAGGTCCACACATCACCCGGCAGCGAGTTACGCCGAGGTCAGCTTGAGGTAAAAGCATATTTTATGCCAACCATTTACATATAAGGGCTGGTGAACAAGGAGTGGGTGGTGTTGTGGGTGGTGTTGTGTGGCTTCATTGTAATGGGATGTTTGCAACACCGACTGTACCTTGTGGGCTGGTGGTGGGGAAGGCGGGTAAAGCTGCATTGTGATACTTTTCTACTGACCTTAAACGTTGTTAATATTTTAAATGCTGGGTATGTTACAGAAAATATTCTTTGGAATGGTGGACGTCATGGGTAATAGGGTGTTTCAGCACTAGACATCATGCATTAAAATTCACATCCATCTGGGCGGGGTGAAATGATTTGAATAATAATGGTGAATAATGTTTATGCTTAACAGAACTTGAACATATGTTCCATTACAGGTCTCCAGAATGATGCGATACCTCATTAGCATAGACAATTTATAGCGCAAACTAACATGACAAAGTAAATATTGACTTTGGGCCCATTTTTTTTTACCACGTTTATGAAGCCACCTCTGAAACCAAATGTGAGGATTTTTACCTCAGCAATGATTCAACGCTTCGTTTTTTGCGTTGAATATGTATCTCAGGAACAAGTAGATTATACAGTGTTGTACAGAAAACTACAGGAAGGGAAAATAGAAGACGGCATATGACTCACAACAAATAGAAGCTGAAAAAAATCGAAATCCCCTTAACGAGTCATCGCACATTATTCATGGCCAGAGACAAAGGCCTTGGTACAAAATAAACAACCCTGCCAAAAATTGCCCGTCTCGTATTAAGTCACAGACCCAACTCCCCTCAAGGCTTCCTCTGATGTTTGGATCAAAAGAGTTCAGTTCCAAGGACATACCTTTGTGGCATAGATGTACAGCACCCGGTGATTGTAAAAGACTTTCAGGGCCACCACTGGCAGACAGATCACAAATACAATGCATATTGGCCTCATTACATAGATCTCTGTTGAAAGGAGTCTGAAAATTAATTTCATGCCTGATTTAAAACACCCTGGCGGTTGACTGCACCTATGGCTGATATTGTAAACATACGCCCTCTTAATCTGGGGCCTGAATCTTTCTCCCTCCCCGCAAGAAGAGAAAAAAAGGATTTCAAAGGAAACTTGGAATCCAGGTGCTAAGCCGGCTTGCAGCTTGATCCTGATGAGCTGTTCCCGGCTGACCATTTGTCATCTCGTGGTGTAGAGATTGGAGTCACCTACCTTGTCGAGGAGCTACAGAGACCAGTTCGCTCACAATCTACATATTTGCAGAAGTGCGGGAGGGGGGTTGGGGTCCAATGTAAAAACTGCATTGCAGTTGAACTACGAAGAAGATAACCCTGGTTGTTGTGATAAAAACTAGTATTTGCTTGGCATCTTTTTAGAGGGTTCCGCAACTCAATTTAATTCAAATGAAGTCTGTGTTTTTAAAGAGCAGATGGGAGCCTAGACTGGTGAGGTTATGAAAACGTCTTGAAGTTATTGATATCACAAAGAAACTCTGCCACGCAAGCTTGATGTTTTACTCAGCGATAGACAACAAAGTTTGACGGTGCAGTTTATGTGGTGCCAACGTGGGTGTTCCACACTCACTTTAGAAAAGTTTCAGCGAGTAAAATCTAATCAGAGCAAATATACTTTTAAATTGGCCAGTCTTACCCTATGAACTTTAATACGACATACACCTCTTAGTTTAAGGCGAAGGTGGTCTTATAATTTAAGGGAAGATCCATTAGTGTCCCAAAGATACTAGATTACATACATTCTCAATGATAGGTCTCTGATGAAGCCATTTTTGTTTATTGATAAATAAATCGTCACAAGTAGAATCATCACCAGTTTTTTTAAATATGCTTTTCATATATAACCTCCATGCTACAACTCAATTTGTTGACCATCAAGCAACACCATTTTTACTGTTCTTTCTCTTGTCTTGCATGAATGACAAAATCATATTCCGTCGCTTAAAAAAAAATCTATATAGCTTCAACATCTAAACTGCATTCAGCAAAGCATTAATGTGACAAATGTTTGTCATGTGTGTCATTGTTTTCTAAAAAGACAATCTGAAGGAACACTCTCCACCTAAGCCTCATGCTAATGTCTAAGGTATGATATTTTACCCTCTCCCTAGCTACTTCAGTGTGACATTTCAGTAAGATAGGTTTCTGAATGTGGGGCTCAATAAGGACTGTCTGGGAACAGCCAGCCTGCTACTGGCTTGGAAAAGATTATTTGGCCACACTATATTTGTACATGGAGAAAACCCAATTAAAAAAAAACAAGTTTGAGTCAAACTGTATGAAGGCATGAATGTAATATCTCAAATCAGACTTTCCCATTGCTATTCATGTCAGGACGTACAACAACAGGTTACTAATTTGACCAAACCTGAGCAGACCATATCTACGTTACAACCCGTCCTTAACTTAGGGAGTCAGGTGGCTGAGCGGTGAGGGTGTCGGGCTAGTAATCTGAAGGTTGCCAGTTCGATTCCCGGCCGTGCCAAATGACGTTGTGTCCTTGGGCAAGGCACTTCACCCTACTTGCCTCTGGGGGAATGTCCCTGTACTTACTGTAAGTCGCTCTGGATAAGAGTGTCTGCTAAATGACTAAATGTAGCTTAGGTGTTACCTGCATGTAGCCCCGGACCACCATGGCAAAAGGAAGCTCAAAGTTCACAGACTGATTACATCACGTGCTTGTATCTCCAACAAAAAAATTCCATTGTGTTTTCAATTGCACTCCCATTGATGCTACTTGATGTTCCCCTCAGGGAAGCCACATTAACTTCAATTAAGAACTATTAGGCTTGGATGTGCAATTGCTCTATACAAATTAAAAGGCAATTTCACAAAGAGAACCAGCAGGCTTACAATGTGCACATTCATATATTGAGTGTGCCTTCCCTTGTTTGTGCTGTTTTTCTTCCAAGAACTGGTGATTCTCCAAAACCAATAGCTGCTTTTGGCGTTTCCTTCATGGCGTTTCCTTCGCGTCTGCAAGGTCATACTTAAAATTTGCTTTGTTGGTCTTTGTGATTGAACTATTATTATGGAGCTTTTGAATTTGTGTTTTTTTTCTTTCTCCCTAACATTTCCCTAGAGTCATTGTAAAATGATGGTGGTCAAACCTATATTGTGGACTATGTTCAAGAACAACTGAACAAGGAGTGTAATTACAATCCTCGTGGTTTAAGCTGTACTGTTAATTAACAGAGGAAATAAAGAGTAAGCCTGCAAATCATCTCAATGGGTATAAACAATCTATGTGACATTTAAACAGGTTATATGTCACCTTTTTATAGAATATTTCTAGAGCAAGTTTGGTGGTGGATTAGTGGTGGAAGTCGACGGAATCTGATGCCAATTTACTCTCTGAAATGTCCTTCCGAACAAAATGAGATCATTTCTCAAATAGCACTGAGCTTACGGTTACTTGGAGGCTGTAGACGGTTTCTCACAGAAAAAAAAGAAAAAAAATAGTTTTTCAAAGACGGTTTCTTTTTCTCATAGTCTCTCCTATTCCCACCTTCTAACTTCCTTTTTGTGTGAACGTTATAAGATGCTGAGGGGGCTTGTAACTGGATGGAGCTTCGTAAGTGAAAATCCAGAGGTAGGTAGGACATCTCCACAGAGCCCGCTTCTTGAGACTGGAAAGTGAGGCAGAGATTTAACGATACCTCAGGAACCACAGAAAAAAAAGTCAAGTCAATTTCACAGATGGATTACAAACACATGCACCCTGCCTTACACATTATGTAGACATTACGGTGCCTTGCTCATCGCCTACCGCACCGAAAAAGCCTTGAAACCGAAAGCCCAGACATAAAACTAACAAATGCAGTTTCTGGGCTGGATAAATCTGTTGGTTTCTAGCTTCTTTCGCTACCTAGAGAGACTTCTGACCTTCTGGCTTGTGTTCTAGAAGCCGAGTGCCAGTTTCACCACAGGAGCCTGCCAACAAGCCAGGGAGGTGACTGAGCCCCTGGATTTGAAAACCTGGCTTTCTTCCTCAACACTGCAATGTCTCATAATCCCTCTTCCCAGGGTGCATTGCAAGAGCAAGCCTCCGGCAAAAGTAGTGCGTTGGCTCCAAACAATGTCACCAACAGATATCATCAGCTAATCAACTGTAGCACTGTGGTTTCTGGAGTCGTCCTTGTATCAGCTAGAAAATTTGAATTTTAAGCCTTGATATGGTGCACTACAAAAACAGCTGGTGGAATATATTATGTTTGCATGTAGCAACTCTTTTTCTAAATCAATCTTTCTATAGTCTCTTGGTGTGCATTATAAAATGGATGGCAGGTCATGTAGGTAATTGGATTTGACATTTTCCAAATCCTTCAGTCAATAGATTTGGCTCCCATACAGAGAGAGGTGATACAAGACATTGTAAAACAAACTTTAAATCATTTCATGTGTTTCCTTTTTTATCCATTTAGTTATAGTTGTCATTTGTAATGTCAAACATTAAATATAATTGAATAGGTTATCCATTATTAGCGGAAAACAAGTTCTGAAAACAATTTGACATTTAGAGATCTGAATATGTGAATCCCTCTGCTGTCTACTGATTGAATGATCCTTAATAATAAGTGTTCTGTTTTTATTGCCAGTGAGCTTCCACACTTGGCTCGTGTCACTGCAAGAAATGAAAGCACTCATGAAGAAAAAAAAAAGTATATATACAATTTGTAAAACAATGGAAATGTCAGGAAAGTGATTATGAGAAGTGATTCGTATTACTTTTGTCTCATGGTACTCAAGGTTCTTTTCTTTGTTTTTATAGATGCAGGAAATGACCCAGGCTGGAACCGAACCCAGGCCCCTGGGGTAAGGCCTTAACCTATGTGGTTCACGCTCTACCCACTGAGCCACTGGGGTGTCCCAAGTATTCAAGATGCTACCACACGGTCAATCGTTTAAGTCCATCATTCCATCCACTACAGTCATTCACTGACAAGAAAACGTGTTGTTCAACACGTCAAAAGGAACACATTTAAATGTTCACATTCACACACTGCAGCTTTGAGTGACCTTGCACATGCCTTCAGAGTCAACTACATTGTAAGGTAGCATCCACAATAATCATTGGCTTCGTGATTGGAGCACAATATTACTTTTCCAATTTCGGCTTCAAACTGAGTATAATAACCACATCCAGCCAATTATCTGCGTTTTGTCGTACTATGTATTCTTTTAGAGTTTCTATAGTTTCTATTGTCAAGATACTTTTGTCTCAGTTAGAACTTATTTTCTTTGGCAATTATTTTGTATAAAGAAGTGGCAAAGACAATAACCCTTTAGCTTTAAAACATGTTTGCTTCAAGATTTTTGTCACACTCTATTAGTTATGATGACGTTTCTGTGGTTGTGTGAAAACAGAAAAAACAGCTCCAGCATTTGTCTTTCTAGACCTTTCAAAATGACTCCTCTTAGCTCCCGTTCTGTATTTCGTTATTCCGTCTGTGGTCACGCTGGATGATTTAGGCCATTAAACTGGACTGAATAGGATTGTTGCAACTGGTCAGTGAACAACAATCAATGTTCCCAATGCAGTGAGACTCCTGAAAGCAATATGGGAAGTTTCAGTAGCAAGCACTGTGGCTTTACAGGGTTGTGCAGAGACTAATGGGGGCCATTTATTTTCTTTATTTGTCTCGAGGCTATTTGCCACCAGGATAACAAAGCCTTGATTATGAGCAACAGTTCACAAGACGACTCTGGTCTCTTCCCTTCTGTCTCCGAGGCCACGTTTAGCTGTCAGACTGAGAGTCTGAGAAGTGTTCATCTGCTTTAAATCTAATCAATAAGAGATTTATACACCTCATAATGATGGCCGTTTTGACACAATCTTACTTCTGCATCCAGTTTTTCTTTCATCTGTTAGTGTTCCTTACCTCAGAGCTCATCTGTTAGTGTTCCTTACCTCAGAGCTCATCTGTTAGTGTTCCTTACCTCAGAGCTCATCTGGGGCAAAACGATTGGAATGCTGATGATTGTATTAAAGGCAGAGATATTTAGTAGGTGCCCTGAACCAATCCAATGCATTTTTTAACAGGCTCCAATCAGTATGACGATGTTTGGGCAAATGGAATTATTTTCTAATATGCTGTGCAGATAACACTCTTCCAAAAAGAATGATCAATAATTAAGCAGAGCTACATTTCCATATTAATTACTTTTTATTGATCAGATTCAACCCAAGTAATTATCTTGTTAGATGTTTTCCAAGAGATAACCCCTCCTTGTTTCTCCTTTTTTGAAGAGGAGAGAAACAAGACAGTAATTGCAGAGGGTAAAAATCTTAAGCCCTTAAAACATCCACATTTCAGAAGTGCGCGCGAAAACAGAACGGCTTCACTGTAACTTGACACATAACAAACCATTACATAAGGATCTCCTTCTGAAGGTCACTTTAAGGAAAAATCTCAATACTCTTTTTAAAATCTTTATTCAACCAGGCGAGTCTAGAGAAACTCATTCTTATTAACAAGGGCAGCCTGGCGATGAATGATCTACCGCGGTCTGTCAAGGGCTTTCTGAGGATATGCTGTGATGTGGGTTTGGGAATTAACTTGTCTAAGACTGGGCTTGTGTTAGCCTGATTGTGGGTCGCTTACTCATCACAGCACTGTGAGAAACATGACACAATTTCAACCTTTTCAAGCCTTGACTGAGTGAGAAATTGTTCTCTGTACTAATCGATCATTCCTTACTTTAAAAAATTAAAGTTTTAACTCAATTTCCCCTTTGAGGTTCACATGGCACTTGCGACAGGAAATGACCTTCAAACCAGTGGGATGATGATGAATAAAAATTTAAAAAAACTCTTCAATTATTCATGACACTTTATTCTGCAACATTACCATCTACATTTTTTCTTCTTTATTTTGCGAGAAGAGGTGGCTAACTATGTTCTTGGATGGCAGTTTATGAACTTGTATTATTCATCACACTGGGACAATGTCCCCATGCCCACTCTAATGCAGGGAAACCAAGCCAGAGAATGTAATTACATGACAAATATTTTAATATGCACTTGGTGGAGCCTGGACTGCTCAAGCCTCTTCCCCTCCCACCAACATACACACACTTCACACAACACAAACACGACTCGTGTTGTGTGTTAGCAACCTCATTTGGCAGGTTGCACACAACAATGTTAGTGTTTTACCTCCACAGCACAGTAATCTGCCGCTCAACACGATGGAAACAGATTACTGTGCTGGGGAGGTAAGACACTAACTGCTTTACCGTGTTCAAACCGCACTGGGAAGATCAAAAGGGTACAGTGAGGGCTAGCGAGATTTCCTTCCCTTTGGCACGATCAGTCCCATGAGATGGGATTACTCACTTCTGAGTGTGGTATCAAACCCTGGATTACACTTGGATAAAACACGCTTAGGATCACCCACTTCCCTGACTGCCTCCTCAATCTTCCCGGTGCTAAAACGTCAATCCTGATCTAGTCTGGCAGAGTTTCAAGTGAGTGGGCTTCAGAGACGAGACGAGTGCAGTTTCACTTTCTGTGTTGTTCAGCACTCTACACGGTTCCGGGGAGCAATCAACTCAGAACTTTATCATCAACCTTAGTCGAGTAAATTGGAATTCACTAGATCTCCGAAAACACGCTGGGAGGTAAGAAAATAACACAAGCAACACGTTTGTGTCTTTGCGTAGCCGTTTAGCAAGCATCGGATAGCTCCCGAAAAGAGCAGAGCTGTGTCAGCCTCACTGCGCAAACAAACCGATTTTGTTTGCGCAAACCGAGGCCGGGTTTTTAGGCGGGCCCGCCTAAAAACCCGGCCTCGGAATCCCACAGGCCTCGATACAGAACAACAAACAACCGTCGCTTCAACTCTGCCCTGAGCAGCCCTGGCTGATGACTCCAGGGACCCTTGGATAGCGAGCGGTCGACCTGATAAGCTTCATCTTTGGTGTCATTACTCTGATCATGACAATAATAATAACAGCAGTAATATGGTTTTATGATCCACCCCTCATCCTCCCATCTGCCCTGCTTCTCCTCGGGTACTGGCGCTGGGAGTGACTCCATATGAACTCTCTCCCTTCCGCCATCTGCTCTCTCTCCACTAATCCCTCGTTCATTATCTGTCTTTGTTTTTCCACCTCGCTCGCCCACCCTGTCTCTCTATTGCGCCTCTTTATTTCTCTATTTCAAACGCCCCCACCCCCCCTCCTCTTCTCCCTTCACACGTAATGGGCCTGCATCTCGTTTATCTTTTGCCAGTTCAGGAAGCCGAGAGCATCAATGCTACCCTTGGCCAAGCACGACTATTGAGTCTCTGCATTATGATATAGTCTCCTGTGTGGAGATGTACAGAATGAAAAACCACCTGCTTCTGTAACGCTTCAAAAATCCAACACACCGAATTGAACTTTGAACTCTGAAGCATGGCCGATCTTCCTCAGGTAAATCGATAGCCTTCACCACTAAATTACGTACCGCAGGTCAATGTGTTCGCTCTCTTAAAGCTGCAGATCTCAATCAGTCCGAGATGAGAAACTAAGCAAACACAATGAGAGAAGTAAACCAAATAATGCTGCAGCTGAAAAACCTCAATTTAAATAATGTAAAAAAAACTAAAGTGATTTGGGAGTTTCGGAATCAAACACCCGAAGTATCCATCCCTTTTTGTAATATATTGTTTGTTCACAAACTGCTGTTTTTCCCAAAGTTATGTTAATATCCTACATGTTTAATGGAGACTAGCTGTGTTAACACAGCCTGCACTTGGCTACAATGTTTCCTCTTCAACAACTGAGCACAGAGAGTACACTTTTAATGAGCAAATCACAAGGGAAACTGCTCAAATCACAACACTAGCCATGGATGGCAAACCGCAACTACAATGTCTCTATTAAGGCCAGGTGATGCGCGTGCTGCATTCCAAACATCGAACGTGAGCAAATGTCTTTAATGAGAGTGGAAGAGGAGCGTCCGGCTTTATTGACAGTTGAAACGATTTGTGTTCCCAATCCCCAACAGCTGAGAGGGAGGGGAAGAGTATGGATGGAAACATCCAACAAGAGAAACTTTGCCATTTGTAGGACACTGATATATTTTACAGATAATCAGAATTATTTTGTTTTTTTTTGTTTTGTTTTTTGTCTGTTCATTAAAGTGCGAGAAAAAAACAAAAACAAGCATTGAACAGAATAACGTTAAATAGTTAAATCTATATCCCTGTTGTGGCCTTAATGTTGAAGAGGAATTTAAGAAACACATTTTTTGTTTCAATAAAGTAACATTCAAACTGAAACATGTCAAGGTGGCTGGTCTGTACCCTTGAAAAATGTCTGGAAAACAAAACTTGACATTAGCCACCTAACCTACTTCCATGAACGTTTCACGAAACAAATATTAACTAGATGAGGTGTGAAGGGGTTGGACTCAAGTGGCTCTGAAGCCTCTGTTCAGTTAGCAGGACGTCCCTGAGGGAGACACACACACACACACACAAGGTGAAGCGAGATGACAGAGAGTGATTTTCCTTCATCTGCCAAGTGCATGGGACGTCACCGTGGAGACCAGGCTAGCCTTCAACGCGCGGGTTTACAAAGACTGAGAACACAGAGAGAAGGGGGGGTACCCTGGGGTGTTGCACGTTCGAGGGCAAGGCGAATGTATCTTCCAGCTCCACGTGTTTAAATATGTATGCGGGGAACTGTGTACACGTGTGTGCGTGTCATATCCTCTACAGGACTTTCAGAGCAGTGAGGTTTAGGTGTCGATTGTCATAGGTGCTGTAAAGATACCCTGCATCTGTTGGTATTATGTGTCATACACTCAGTGTGATAAAACATGTTTATATCCATAACGTACAGCACAATTGCCTTATAATCTTTTTTTTGATAGAGCTAGACTATATTTGCCTACCTCAGTAACAGATGTGGAGGTAAAAAGAAGGGTTAATATAAAAAAGGACTAGTATTTTTGAATGATCAAATAGTGGGAGACTGCTTGGAAGTACATTCCTTTTCCAGAACATCATTTGATCTTCTCTACATTGCCACAGAGGTATACTGGAATTGCTTTCCTCTCCACAGCAGTCTCTCACATTTACTTAGCCTCCGACCTAGTTCCTCAATGCACCAAGAAGAACGATTCACAGCGTGAGTTCTCAAGGATCCACTGTGTCCCACAAATTTTTCCTCAAATGCAATTTCTACACCATCAAATATTCCAAGTTGTCTCTGGGCTGAATCACTTGAAAGCAAAAAAAAAAACTGTCGTGATTGAGCTATTTTCTCCCTCAGTAAAAGCCTGAGAGCCTTCCGGGCTGAGACCCTCTACAGAGTATCCTGTGCCCCCAACGGAAATGGAATAGACGGTAGCTTTGTGCATTATTAAACGCCTTTGAACCTGATGTCATTGCATAAAGGAGGGGAGGGGCAGTTGGTGGCTGTCAGACAAGGTTTGGAGAGGGTCGTTGATGTGAACACCAAACGTACAGTTTGCGCTGAACAGATGCATTTACGGGCAGACAGAGATAACCCTGTACTTCTTGTTTACAAATCATTATCGTAACTGTATTACATTTACATTTAGTCATTTAGCAGACGCTCTTAATCAGAGCGACTTACAGTAAGTACAGGGACATTCCCCCCGAGGCAAGTAGGGTGAAGTGCCTTGCCCAAGGACACAATGTCATTCAGCAGGGAATCGAACCGGTAACCTTCAGATTACTAGCCCAACTCCCTAACCGCTCAGCCACCTGACTCCTTACTGTATCCGGAAATGTTCAACAGCCGGCTCACTGGCGAGCCTGATGGTAAGGATTAAGTTGAAATCACATGGATGAGTTCAGGACTAAAGCAAGCGTGAAGTCGCTTCATTCAGTATATACGTCAGAATCACATCAAAACTCAAAGGGCCCCCAAACTATAAAGCAGATTGACGAAATACTGTAGCACCCAAACAATGTCCTTAAGGTTGTGTAGCACATAGCTGTTGTGCGTTTCGGTGTCACTAATCTTACACTTAATCCCATAGCATAAGTGACATAGGCACAAGTAATAGAGACCTACACTGAATGTTGCAGTCTGTTGTCAAACACACCCAATGCACATTAACACATTGAAAATGCTGCTTTTCTACATTGAGGCAAACAAAAAGATGCTGACTATGCACACATAGAAAGAAATACTTGCAATCTAAAAGCAGTCAATCAAAAGCTCTTAAAGTTATGCATTTCTTCACCCCAGGAGCATATCTACACCTTATTCCTAAATGTATATAGAAATTTGATGTAAATTGCTAAATTGTACTTTCGTCGAAAAGCTGGAATACCTGTCCGATTCTCTCTCTCCCCCCTCATACTAATCATCAAAAAGCTGACAAACCTTAAAGTTCAACAATCCTACACTGAGTAAACAGAGAGAACGGAAGCCGTGTCATCACTTGTGGAAGCAAATTAACTAGCAGTACCTAACCTTAAAATCTCATACATTTTTCCCGTAGGCCTAAGGATTAAAATTAATCGGCCAAAAAGAGACTGTTTTAACACAGGCTTAGGCCCTTAATACGTTTTGTTGTAAAAGCTACTTTTCTTTAAGTAGGTTGGGCCGTTACCTTGAAGCACATACGTGCCGACAGCAAGTAAAAGGCAAACAGATCGCTAGCTTTTAGAAGAATGGAAATCCAATTCGGGCACATGCCTTCGACATCTCCACTGGCTACACTTGCACTGTCAGTTTAATCATCTGAACTGATTACGGACATGCCTTCTAAAAGAGCTCAGCTTTACAGACAAAAGGATTAAAAACGTAAGCCTGGGCTAAACACAGATTTTAATATGTCACGTTTACTAAATTGGTATGGGAATCCCTTAGGAACCGGAAGTCTTAAAAGTCACTTTCATAGGTGACTTTGGACAACAACAGACTTCAGCTCTCCATGGTAATACATCTCCAGTATGTATATTATACACATCTCGGACAAATGGCTACAATGCATGTTTGAAATGTCACAACTTGGATTCAACATTAATTAGTATGTAGAATATCATAAATAAATATGAACGTTTTCATCTGTTAATCTGAGAGTGCTGATATAACATGCAGTAGACTATAGACAGGCTGACCTGTTTCTAATACCCAGCGGACCAGAGCTCACAGTTCAATGTTTTCAGAACTCTGCCCCAAGCAGATAACCGAGTTTGGTACGGTAAATATACAGGAAGAAGTGCGTGGAGGGGGTTGATGGCTGTAGATAACGCTTCGAGATCTCATGCACACACAAGACAGCATCCATACACTCTATTTTCCATGACATACTTGCTGAAGGGGGGAGGGAGTAATCTGATTTGGAAGTGAGCCGCGTGTTGCGTTTCATTCGCGTTAGCGCCCCTGGCTACTGTGAGTGGTGTGTCAGTTGCAAAAGATAAAACGCTGGCATATTTCGTCAGGGTTGGTACCTTACTACAGGAAAAGCAAAACCTACCTGCAACATCTTTCTAAATCATCAAATGTTCCCCGTGAAAGAGGGGAACATGTGTAATACCTGCCAACCTCATGTGAATGAGACCTGTGACTGGATCGCACAGTAATTTCTGTTGACGAGACTTATCATATCATCGCTTAACGAAATCAGCTCATAAACAGCACTAGACTCAACACTAGACTACAAATTCACGGTGTATAGTTGTGATCTGTGGGCTTCAGTACAGTGCAGTTAGCCTTTTTCCTCCACGGCTTTAATAATGGATGTCTTTGTAATACACAAGCCCCAACACTGTGCCAGATGAGCTTCTGGCCCCAATCACAGATTCTTGGAGGGTTAGCTTAGTAAATGCGTGCCCTTGCCAAAACTGCAAATCTTTGTTTCCTGCTTCAGGAAGACACAAACAGAAGCTGGAAATGGGGGATCCCCCTAAATTCCATTCTCATTCTTGGGTTGCAGGTTTTGAGGGGTTTATAATGTACAAAATATATCTCCTTTCTCCCTGGGATGGGTGTACAAGCAAAGCAATGACAGTGAGAAGGTTTCGGCAGTGTGTGTGTGTGTGTGTTGGGGGGGGGGCGGTAGAGTTCGGAGGGGAGAACACATTTTCCCGGGGGGAACGGCAATGCTTTTAATTTGGGCTGCGCTGAGGTTTCTGTGAAAACAGCCTGCTGTTTTGGCCTTGTCACATCAAGCCCATTTTCATCTCGGTTCTGACAGGGATGCCTCTTGGTGGGCCTGGTAAACCAAAACTAAGCGGTGAAGCTGCCATCGGTCTCACTACACAAGTGTTTGTTTAGCTCCGATTCCACTGCTGCACTGACATGTCTCACTGTCTAATAAGAACATCATTCCTGTGGGATTTAAGTATCTTTGTGAGAGAAATGCAAGCGGTAAAACCATGCCAAAAGAACCCTTTATAACCCACGTTTACTACGAGAGAATTGATGCCATGGACCAAAAGCTCCTGTGTAATAAAAACCAATCTCTTGAAGGTGTGCTAGGACCAAGTAAGGTGGCCTGTTCACGGTGAATAGGCAATACACACCGGAGAATCACACTATTGAAAGTGATGCTGCAAGCTTTTGTTCAGAGACATCATTTCCATTTGCGGGGAGTGAAGCTTGTACACAGCGTGCATTTGTACTAGTACTTGCAAGTTCTGTCAAGGGAAAATAACTGTCAGGATCGTCTTTATTCTTACTTTAGTGGAGCAATACCAAAGTCTGTCAAAAGAATCGCTTCACAAGACAATAGACCTGAAGTGTTTTCCCACATTACTGTCAATAAAATGTAAGCTCACACACCAAAGAATATTACTATGCATTTGTTCAGTAACTGAAGCACACAATGGGTGTACATACATAAGTAAAGACAGCCTTGCTTCTGTCTGGTGGGGGAGACATTGCTTCTATTCATGTCTGTTACACAAAACATTACCCCCCCCTAATTTATAAGTTACTTTGTTTGATGCCTGTTTTCCAGTATCTATTGATTGGCAGTCAGGCTTGTATTTCTGATAGCGTGTGTGTGTGTGTGAGAGAGAGCGAGACAGAGAGAGAAAGAGAGACATAGAGAGAGAGAGAGAGAGAGAGAGAGAGAGAGAGAGAGATAGAGAGAGAGAGAGAGAGAGAGAGAGAGAGAGAGAGAGAGAGAGAGAGAGAGAGAGAGAGAGAGAGAGAGAGAGAGAGAGAGAGAGAGAGAGAGAGAGAGAAAAGAGACATACAGAGAGAAAGAGAGAGAGAGAAAAGAAAATCATTACTACTGCAAAGGATGTTTCTTTGTTGTGTTTGTTCCAGCTTTACAAGCAAACAAAACGACACATTTGTATTTTGGGACAATGGCAGCAAATACACAACTCACAGTGACTAGATCCTCCAAGTTGCCCGTCTACTTTTCTTAATAAACATAGGGAACTGAATTTGTCATCTTTAATTTGAATTTCTCTACAGGCCTTTTAATTCCTTGTATGCATCTACAGACGTTCCAAAACCGAATCAGAGCCCCAAAACTTAAGACTTCGCGTTGTGAGGGCCACTCATAAATCCAGAATCACTGCCAGGTCATTATTATGGATGGTGTGATCTCTACTAAACTTTTCAGTAACGCCCTCAAGGCAAACTAAGGTGGGGAAAAAAGTTTGACATCGCCTAGCGTTCTGGCAGCCTTGCACACCCCCACCAGGTATATCCTGTCAGCAGCGAAGGAAACGTCTGCCTCAGTCAACACACACAGAGGTCACGTCCCTCGGTTGAACAACAGACACCGGCGTTGATAAACACCTGCATTATTCCAGAACAATAATAAATAATAAAAACAGTATATTCCTCCGCCTTAGGTTTAATCTCTTCAACTGGGGCTTTGAAGTCTAATCAGAATTGGCAATGCATCTTCACCTCAGTCCGCTAAGGTCGACCTCAGCATTCCGTCGAGGAAGAACAGCACTTACGGCACTCAAGGTGTAATTGTCTTGGGGAGCAGTGCTCTGTCATATTGGGTCATTCGTTAAAACGTGTTGGGTAATTCAAAATATATGGCCCTAATTTAATCCTTTCCCAGGCAAAGTATGGGCGCCGACCTCATTTACAGAAGGGAACTCGAGGATAGAAAACACTGGCTCTACATCAAATAGGGAGTGTAAGGTGTCCGGCAAGATTGATTCAGACCTGAGCGTAATAACACACGCCTCAGCCTCGCAGGCAGAGGTTGGCGTCTGGCCTATCAGCCACCGACTGACCGATAATTACACGTTTGTAATTACCTCTGCCTGGTAACAGATCGTAAGTTATGTTGGTCAAACTGAAATGCGTGCCTCGCGTTTGCTTAAACACACCACCGGTCGAGTACGTGCTTCACCGTGGACAGAGAACATTTGAATATCTACAATTTTGTGTCGAGGCATGAAGACCTAAGAGTGGTTCTCCTCCAACACACGTTATGAACACAACTACCACAGCAACATACAGTACATTAGCATGCCACAGTACCCACTACTAGTAATATTCACTAGGAGTGATGATGATATGAAAGAAGGTCAGGACACACAAACGGATTCAATGTAGAAAAATACCTTCCTTACTCTGACACACAAATGCACTTTTGAAGAGGTTGTCTGTCCAAGGACAAGCACACGACTTGGTGTACAGGTTTGTGTGTTCGCATTAAGCACAGCAACTAATTAAATGTTATCCTCCACACCGCCACCAACTCAACTACTGTACATGACCAGGGGAAGACACCAACCAATGGGATGAGTTCTGTTCTCAAACAGTTTCGGGGGAGAAAGCTGTTATTCCCCTGAAGACAAGAATATTTCTTTATATCTACTCACAGTAACCGCTTTACAAATTATTCTCATTTATGATGAGGAAGGAAAACGATCGAAGGATGTTCCTTTTGACAAGAGGTACGATTTCAATTAAAGGCACCAAAGAAAAAGTGTTTCAACTGGCCCTGAATTGACTTGACCGTGATGGAAAGAAATCCTTGTCTCTCTTTCACACAATGGAAATGGAGATGAGAGAGCAGGTCTCCTTACATGTTCCACAGTAGACATCTGTCAAGAAGGCGTGTGCTTGAGTGTGTGTGTGTGTGTGTGTGCGTGGGCGTGTGTGTGTGTGTGTGCATTTGAGTTGAACGGTCTGTCTGCGAGTCCTGGCACTGTCATTACACACAGAAAGGTCACGCTCAACTAACAAACAATGTACAGTAGGGTACATGTGGAGTTGGCCCTGCTTCGAGAAAATCCTTCTGTGTGTCTCAGACACAATGGTTAAAGGAAAATGATTGTGCTTTCAACCACAGCTTCAGTCGTCACCAAACAGTTTTCCAACAAAGAGAACATAGCATTGAAATGCTGTGCAAGAAGCTTCGTTTGATTGCTTGGCTCGATGAAATGTCGTCTTATTTGCCTCTGTGTGTGTACTGTGTGAGATACATCTCAATACGCTACAAGCAATAACCAAGGATTGACACAATTCTGGTCTCAGGGACCAAGCTGTCAAATTAATCCCTTGATATTGACCCACATCAAACTGTATAAAAACCAATAAAAGTGGAAGAGTCAGAACCGGATTACAAAGATGACAGTTAACCCTCGAACACACTCACAAACACAAGCAGTGAGGAACACCTTTGTGTTTTCTTGTGGAGTGAATTAGAACTTCATATCCGGGGAGTGAATCAAATGACTCATTACTCATAGTCATCATTAAAAGAAAAACGTTGTGCTGCCTGCGTTATCCCCTCAAAGGACATTCCACTTCTGTCGAGGAAGAGTACACACATTATGTACTTATTGTTGTTCCGAATCTGTATTTCAGATGGAGGAGGTTGAAGATCTGAACCCGGGTTTGCTAATTATATGTAAATTATTTGGACCAGCAGGGTTCCTTTCATCACTACATTATGTATTTGTTTACCCGGAGAGCGTCATTCCGAGTATGGCATTGTGATCTTGATGCTGCGTCTCTCAGAGAAGGATCGAGACGGGGAGATGGAAACGTCTTTGAAGGGAACAAGCCGCTTTCAGACACAGCAGGGCCGCGCGCGATTAACAAGAGCACAGCTCCCAGACCAAAAAAGTCAGCTGACAGTCAGATAAGTGGCTTGAGGATGGCAAAGAGAAGAACGGCGAGATAGAAAAGTGAAGGTAATGGAAGCGGTGCTATTACATTCGTTAGCTCGCTTCCCCGTAGCTCCCCATTGCGTTGGATGGTTGAAAAACCTAGGGGAATAGCATTGATTGTCATGCCTGGCAATGTATCAGCTGGGCTATACGCATTGCATATTAATACCCCGGAATGACATTCAAGGCGATGTGAGAAGAATCGTACACCTTCAGGACCTCAGAGCAACAAATTGCAGGAAACACGTAGGCCTATCTGACACACGTCCATTAATATTACGCAGAATTAGTAACACTGTCACTGAACGACGCTTCTGTGAAATGATTCAGGTGTCACACACAGTTTCCTTGACATGAAAGGGCTTTCACAGGTAAATATGCAGAGGAAATTAGGTTCCGAGGTAAAATTTGCAACCATAATATGAGTGAATCTACAAGGCGAAGGCTAAGCAACTCTATTTTATCACCAAACACTGTTTTCAGTATGAAGTACACAGCCAAGGCCAGCGTGAGAGTAATTGTTTTTCTATTGTTGTGCGGCTACATTTCCACATGTTTTGGAGGAAAATTAAAATGAGCTTTTGGCCTGCCGGTAAATGAGAAGCTTAATTTTGTATGGGCCCCTGATAATGCTCCTTTTGAAATAATAATAATAATAATAACTTGAGATCTTTAAAAACGTATTGTCATAAATTACCCATGCTTCCTACAGAAGCTGGAGCATGGCTCATGGCATGAGCTTTTCCCTACAGTTTGGCGTATTAGGGTGTTGTTCGACATGAAGAGCGCATCTGTTGCTCGTTGAACATCTGGATACATTTGCATATTAATGAATAATTATGTTAATTTGATTGCCAGTGGCCCCTCCATTGCGATGGATTAAAGATCTGCCTGTAAGAAGAGCTCTGATGAACTTTTTCTCTCTCTCCTTATATCTCTTACGATGGTGTTTAAGATCGATTTTGAGTTTGGCGAAAAGAGCGGGAAACAAATTAAACGGTCTTTGATGTGTCGAGTGACTTGAAGAATGATAGATGGCAAAATTAATTGAATAAACTGTGACGGGAGCAATTAAACTTAGCAACAGTGCCCATCATTTGGGCCTCACAGTGTTCATTGTTGGGCTTGTGGTAGCTATTCCACAGTGAACAACATCCAGCAGTTGTTGATCACGGCTACTTTCATGCCAGCGTGATGCTGCCTACAGCCCTCTCATCTGCAGCATGAAGAGACACAACACCCCTGCTGGGGTATTGAACCAAGACATGTTCAGGCAACTACATGTGCTTGTAAACGGATCAATACTTTTTCAAACGGTGTTGCGATAGAGTCACTTCTTGTCAGCGGACATTGATATGCTGTATTGTAAATCACACAAGCTTTCACATCAACATTTCAAGTCAATACAATTAACTTTGACTTTAGACAGGACATACAAGGGAGTCAGGTGGCTGAGCGGTGAGGGAGTCGGGCTAGTAATCCGAAGGTTGCCAGTTCGATTCCCGGTCATGCCAACTGACGTTGTGTCCTTGGGCAAGGCGCTTCACCCTACTTGCCTCGGGGGAATGTCCCTGTACTTACTGTAAGTCGCTCTGGATAAGAGTGTCTGCTAAATGACTAAATGTAAATACAAGCCTTCTCTGATGATGTTCTGGAACTTACAAAACCTTATGTTGAATTGTGCATCTACTTTCCCCAAAATGTTATTTCTGTGCAACCTTTATTAACATCACATCAAAAACATTATCTACATAACTTATTTATGTGTGTATGTGTCTTTGAGTGTGTGTGTGTCTGTGAGCATTCGAGTGAGGAACAATGCCATTGCTGCACCGAACGAAACATGTTTACTTTGATCCTGTGCACTAAGGACTTTCAATTTTGCGTTGTTTATAGGCAGAAAATCAAAGCAGCTCTACGAAGTACAAACTTTGCGTTTTTTAAAGAGCGGGCTCAGAGGAGTACAGAAATAGTCCTGAATTAAAGAAAATAGATCACTATAAACAAGCCCCCCCCCCCCTCACACACACACACACACACACACCACTGTACCTTGTATTCGCTAGTTTTGCAAGGTCATGTCGTTTTGTACCCCGTAATCATTGCCCATGGCAATCTCACACATCAACACATGCTCAGGGTGCTTCTCTTGTCAAATATACTCTAGGTGGTCACTAGGAAATCTGATCCAACAGATTATGCCTAATCTCAGAGCACAGCAGTTGTTCTCTCTCTTGCTGTCTCTTGCGCTCTCTTGCTCTCTCTCTAACTCTCTCTCTCTCTCTACAGACCAAAGACGGCTGTATTTCAGCGCCCGAAGCCAGATTTGTAAGTGGGTCTGGTTAGGTTTCTAAACCTACTCCTTTAAGTGTTGCGGGTACTTCTTACCTTGGAGAAGATTATTTTCTGCTTTAGAGACAGCATGGGGCAACAGCACCAGGGCAAGGTTTCAACAAGTTGGTATCTCAGATTGACAGACATGGCATGGTGAAGCTATTTTAAAACCTTTACGAGTGGCCCGTTTGAGGTCTGACAGGAAGGTTTAGCATGTCTGGTCACGGTACAAGTTAGATTTACCAGGGCTGGTCAAGTTAATGTCAGCCTCTTTTCAGTAGTCAGTCATCTCTGATGAATGTCGTGCAGAGTAATAAACTGAAAAAACTGTCAACAAAACAATAATGGCATTTACTGTCAGGACCAGAGTGGTTCAGATAGTGGGGCGAGCCCTAGCAGAATTTCTCTTTGGCTGTTATGTTTTTCTATTTCCATCCTCTCAGCCAAACCGATAACGCCGTGTTCCTTTCAAACCAACTGAAAATGAGACAGAAAACATGGATTCCCTCCTCCCTCCCCCCCGGCCACCTCGATATCCACTCCAACACAACTCTGTCACCAAGCAGCCTCATCGACACCTCTCTCTACACCGAGAGCGCGTGTGTGTGTAACCCTCTCTGTGCATGTGTGTACATTGTTCCGTGCCCCTGTCACGTTGGTGTGATGCGAAGGGGCCTAATCCCCCTCTCAACAGCCAGGCTGTGGGGTGTCTTCACCCCCCCCCCCCCCTTAGACCCAGATAAGTATATCAGCCCAGCCATGGAGATGGACCCTGGGCCAACCCAGAACACAACCTGCTTTCCTCATCAATCAATATGACAAGGCCAGCTAGGGAGGAGACCTGCACACACACACCCATCAGTAAACACACACACACACTCTCACAAACATACCCACAAACACTAACACACCCATCAGCAAACACACACACACACACACACACATCAGTAAACACACACACACACTCTCACAAACATACCCACAAACACAAACACACCCATCAGCAAACACACACACACACACACACACATCAGTAAACACACACACTCTCACAAACATACCCACAAACACAAACACACCCATCAGCAAACACACACACACACACACACACCCATCAGTAAACACACACACACACACACACCCATCAGTAAACACACACACACACACACACACACACACCCATCAGCAAACACACACACACACACAAACACACCCATCAGCAAACACACACACACACACACACATCAGTAAACACACACACACACACACACACCCATCAGTAAACACACACACACACACCCATCAGCAAACACACACACACACACACACCCATCAGTAAACACACACACACACACACACACATCAGTAAACACACACACACACACACACACACATCAGTAAACACACACACACCCCTTTCCCTCCCTCTGACCTCACTCCTGCCGGCGCTGCGGCAGCACAGCCGCTGCCTGGGGAGAAATGCTGTCAGAGGGGGACTGGGGGCCCCCGGAGGCTGCTGGCCTCACCCCAGAGAGTGAGGCTGAAGGGGAGCGGGGGGGGGGGGGGGGGAGGCCATCACTGTGGCATGCTGGGAGGATGACACAGCAGGGGGGGGGGGTGATAGAGAGAGGGAGTGAGAGCGAGAGAGAGGGGTTGAAAGAGGGGGAGAGAGAGCGGGTGAAAGAGAGAGAGAGAGAGAGAGAGAGAGAGAGAGAGAGAGAGAGAGAGAGAGAGAGAGAGAGAGAGAGAGAGAGAGAGAGAGAGAGAGGGAATGAGAGAGAGAGAGGGAATGAGAGAGAGAGAGGGAATGAGAAAGAGGGAAAGAGGGGGTATGAGAGAGAGAGGGAATGAGGCAGAGAGAGCGAGTGGGGAGCGGAGGGAGGAGGGTCCCAGCTAACAAAAATCTTCCTGCCGCAGGATGCAGGTAGATTCCCCACTTCCTGTCCCAGAAAGTGACGGTGGCTCATGGTGCACCTCATCATACAGAGATAACAAGACAACGTCACACAGGGCTTATCTCTCCTCCTGCTCTCTGGGAGGAGAGATAGCAGCGTGAGGCTGGAAGAGAGGCCACAACAGCCAGCGTGTTTGTCCATGTACGATACCTGCTGGAGAACCACCTCGGCAATCCGCGTTTTGATAGGTACATATCAAAGATGGACAATGTGTTTACTGTATATTTGTAAAGGCAGCGCTCTACTTGAAAGTGCACCCAATGACGTGAGTGAAAATACACACACACACACAACCTTAACAGCACCAGGCCATCAAGACAGCAGTGTGTGTCGGGTGCACCTATAAACTGTCAATGATATATAAAGCTAATGTGGTGAAAGGGAGAAACCAGCTAATCAACTATACATCAAAAGAGAGGGAGAGAGAGAGGGACAGCTAGTCAGCTCTACACAGGGAGAGAGAGTGTAACAGACAGTAAGGGAGAGATTCAAATTTTCGATGTGAAAAAACTCACTAGGTCATCTCAGACATATGCCAGGCAGACTCCCAGAATATGTGGCAATGTTTTAACTATAGCGCTAGCATCCAGTTTAAGTATGTAAAGTAAACACACACACACACACTAATGAGCAACACACAACAGGAGCAATAATAACACAGTTTCTTAGCACACACCCATACAGTAGACTGATGGCACACACACACACACACTATCTGAACAAACAAATCTGAAGGCATACCTGTGATTTGCCAAACATAGCAATCGTGTTTCTAGTGCACAGCTGATATCATAAGCCCTACAGCAACAGCAAATGGGCACTAATCTAACAATCACCACTACAGTTGGCTAGCAAGATAATGCTCAAGCCAATAATCCTTTTGTATCCGGGTTAATTATTCAGATTCATTTTGGAGGGATTTTGCTTATTATTCGCCTCTGAGCGGAACTCTCAATACCACAGATAATCAGAGTGCTAAAACTTGTTCTGCCAGACAGATGTTTTAGTTCACACACACGTTTGTGGTTGAATGTCTTTAGCAGATAAATAACTGTTGAAGAATTGTATTCCATATTGTCCGATTGATTAGAAACATCAATGTGTGTTTGCTCACACAGTGCAAGAAAACAAGATTTCTGTTTGGCCAATATCTAGCTATTCCTTTTAGTCTGAAGAAGGAACTTAGAGCATTTTGTGATTTATGAAACCTCGGGTCATTTTTTATGAATCAATTTTTTTCTTCTGAATATTGGATTCACGTCTCACAAGACAAGCCTACTGGCTGGGCAAAAGATTGCAAAAACAGTGTCTGCAAAATATGGCCCCCCCAAAAAATGGATTTAGAAAACCCATTTCATCATGTAGTTTGGTTTGGATGCTTTTCGTAGCATGCGGCACCTACTCTGCGGGAGTTCAGCCCCAAGCCGAGGTGGCATCAGTCTTTTTTTAGCGGAACAGAGTCCCCAATAATCGGACCCCTCTGTTCCCTCCAAGTGTTGAATGTTGATATTGATTTCCTTTCCAGCGAATCTGCTTTTCAGAGGGTAAGATAAAAGTGTTTCTCCATGGTTGTGCCCTACTGAAAGAACTTATTTCTGTCTCCTTTGTTCTACGACTAACAGACAGACATAATGACTATATATGCATCCAATAGCTTAATGTCCTTCCACCTACTAATCCGTTACTATTTTCCTATTGAAGCCAGAATTTGAAGAGATCATAAAAGACTGATTACCTTGTACATTTCATCAGAGTCAAGCGGTGCGGTTTAAAGAAACAGAAAAGACTCAAAGATATGACTTTTCCTTTGAAACCTTTTGTGACTTTAACCAAGGTCTATTATGGCACTTCCTCAGCACTGTGCATTACAGTCTCAGAGTGTATGATTCAAAGAAGTCCGGTGCAGTTTCATAACACAAGTGATCGGTTTAGCAATGGAATCATTGGACAGCAAACAGAACCTGGTAAATTTGTTGCACTCAAATGAATTGGACGGATTCAGTCATTTTGTTATAATCAAATCCTCAGAGTGAAACAATACACCTGGAGCATGTAAACACACACACACACACACAGTCAAATCTGCCACATTTAGGATAGAAGATCCCTAAACCAGAGGCTAAGATAGGAGACGAGAGGATAGGTCAGGTGGACGCTAAATCTGAACAACAGAACTATAATATCAATACTAAATCTGACAATGGTTCAAGAGTACCTACCCTTCAGTCCTTCTTAACTCAATAATATTCACCTAAATGTGCTAAGAATCGTATGGGTCTGGCAGAACATGGTGGGTCTGACGCAACGGCAATTCACCAACGCCCGAGGGAGACATTTCGGTCATTACAGAACATTTTTGTCATATTTCATTAGATGACGTGACGTGGCATGACATCAGTAAAGACCGACCTGAGAAAATATCTCCCGTCAGCGTCAACAAACATTCTGAGAAGCCTTCTAAGAAACATTCCTTGAAACACACACACAGAGAGACCCACCTTGAGACAGCAGGGGTATTTTGTATTAAGCAACCGCTTTAGTGGCTGCAAGACCTCAAGAGAATACAGTGACATTGATTTGGCTTGTCGCTTTGGGAATGCCCTTGGCACGGCATTTCTGGCTATTCAGCAAAATCTTACGCAGTGGCGCAATTCCGTGACAAGGTGAGGCAACCGGATGACTGTTTAAGGCCAACAGCCCCTTCAGTCGTCTCTTTGGGCAGCGTTCAGCGAGAAATGGTGGGCTGAACAGGCAGGTGGTTAAATTCAACTGTCGGGGAAATATACTGTCTGGGAAATCCACTATTAAAGCTAAACAAGGTCTTGTTATTTTTGAAGGACAGCCGCAGCTAGCATGGTTCGCTTGTGGCCCTTCGCAATTAACATTTGAGAGACAAGTTCTGCCCGAGCAGGGAACACAGAGACAGTATCTTTTGGCTCTGAAGACGAAAACTACATCTGAGGAAAACATGAAAAGGAAAAGTGAAGTTGATTGAAATGTTCTTCTTCTTATTGCTATTGTAGGGGAAAGCCTTAGAAGGTGAAATTAAACACAAACTTAAAAACTCGAAAATTAATACAAAAACAGTAATAGGCTATTAGTAATGATACAGTTTCTGTAAATTATGGTACACGATATAGTCACGGCCACCAGTTATAACCTCAAGACAGCGCTGGTACATGGGATAGAACGTGTCATTAAAATTGACAGTCGGCCCACTCTACAGATAAAAATATCTGGTGACCTACAATCTCCCTGACAGACAACAGGAGAATGCTTCCATAAAAATGGAAAGCATTGTTCTCCCATTTTACACTCGTTCGAGACACGTAGACAGTATTTTAACGGTCAGTACAAACACCAAAACAGCCTATTTAATCATGTAAAAAGTGGCCACGTTACCAGTTAATTTGGACTTTCTAAAAGGCATGGATCATTCAGATTCATTGAGATGTGAACGTTGTGGGAATGCTTCTCTGAATGCTCTGCTCCGTGAAAGAATACACTTTGCAGAAGTTAGTCAAGCAGTAAAGGTTATGTGTGTCGTGTTAAAAATGAGTCAGAAGGTTTTCTGGTCAAGGTAGGTGAGCATATAGTATTCTAAAGGCACGTCCAGCACAGTTCTGTTCATTAATCTCCTACAGCAAACATCAGCACACTGAGTGTTAGACTAAAGTAATGGACACAGACCAGGATAGGGAAGCAGTCAGGATTGATCAGGACAAATATAAAAGGCCACCTTGATAATTAAGATACAGTTGATTAAGCCTCCAGGAGTTTCCAAGGTTACATCCTCACAGGCATCCTCACAGGCATCCTCTCACATTTACATTTAGTCATTTAGCAGACGCTCTTATCCAGAGCGACTTACAGTAAGTACAGGGACATTCCCCCTGAGGCAAGTAGGGTGAAGTGCCTTGCCCAAGGACACAACGTCATTTGGCACGGCCAGGAATCGAACTGGCAACCTTCAGATTACTAGCCCGATTCCCTAACCACTCAGCCACCTGACTCCCATTAACTCCCATTAACATTTCTACCAGGTCTTGCTTTAGTCTGATCCGGTGTTTTGGCCTTAGTGTGGCGATAATCCCTCGCTCTCTCCACAACGCCGGACGGATGGAAGAGAGGAGAGAAGAAGACGTCAGTTGTCCTCGTTAACGTCACAACAACCTGCTCCTCCTGATGAACTCCCCTCTCATGACGACATTCAGCAGAACGAGGAGAAATACGTGAGGTTGAAAGGAAGCCATCATTCCTTCAGGCAGCAGAGATAAGGATTCTAACTGCGGCGAAGGCGGGTGAGGGAGGCACAAGGAACAATGTAACATAGATGTAACATTGTGTGTGTGTGTGAGGGTGTGTGTGTGTGTGAGGGTGTGTGTGTGTGAGGGTGTGTGGTATTCAGCCCTAACCAGTGGGTGCTTTACAATAGGACTAAAATTACCCTGCTAAGTTGGGTGAGGGCGGGTAGATGACTTAACGATCATACCCTCCCCACTCACCCTCCCCAACTGCCTGGTGTTGCCTCTCGTCCTGTTATCCCACACAGCAGGGTTCCTGTTGCCCAGGAACCGGCCAGACCCTCAGAGAGAAGCCCCCGGAATCACAGCACCCGGGTAACATGCACCCTCATCACACATGACTCCCACAGACGTACACACACACACACACACACACCTCTGAGCAAATAAAGGTGTCTCAAAAGCCCTCTCCCACATGGCAGGTGTCAAGGTTCCCCGGGGAGGGTTGGTGTGTGTGTGTGTGTGTGTGTGTGTGTGTGTGTGTGTGTGTGTGTGTGTGTGTGTGTGTGTGTGTGTGTGGGGGGGGGGGGGGTAGAGCGACATTGTCCCTTTTGTCCTGGCATCGTTGATTGATAGGAAGGGAGATTCAGAGCTACCCGACGGACATCACGCACACAAAAGCCGTCAACAAACAAAAGGCCAGATGGAGATGTAGGAGTGGGACACTACCTGGGACTCTCATGCAGATGATTCAGGTGAAGAAGAGCTGGCAGAGGTTCAGCGTCACTGCTGGTGATTTCTGCTGCATGATGCGGGGTTAACAACCTCGACCAGCCTTCCTGGTCGCAAATCCAGAACTGATAATGTTTCATCTTGGCACGGCTCCAGAGTCTGTGAAATGTATACTTAAGAAGTTTTTCCCGACTAGTGTCAGTTCCCTGATCATTTCTAACCGTGATTTCTCATCTCCATTTGGAACGGTCTGATCCGACATCTTTACAATCGTGCATATGTTTCACCAAAACACACACGCAAGCACAAACACACACACCATGCACACACGCAAGCACAAACACACAAACACACACAGCGGCCTTGTGGTGTGTCTCATTCACACTGCTTCATCTCTTATGTATTCTTGTAATCATGAGTCACGTCCTTCCTGTTTCTCCACAATCCGTCAGAGAACATCTACATTTCATCTTCCATCAAGGAGATTCAATATGAAACACTTGGAATATTCACCTTCAAGTGGGACTTGTTCAGATAGTCGAGATACATCTTTTGACCGAACCACGTCAGTTTGTCAACTTAAAAAGTATTGTTTCACAAAACCCAGAACAATTATATTTGGTTCACGATTGTGTTCACATTCAGCCTCACGGCTGATGTGTGTGTGTGTGTGTGTGTGGTGTATGTGCTCGTACAACTGGGTCAGTTAAATTAACAAAAAGCTGACTATGCTTATGGTTCCAAACAAACCCAACACATTCTATAAATCAAGTACAGCATATCGATCTATAGCCTTGACTGTACTGAACATGGAATAAAAAAACAAAAAAAATAAGTAAATATTAGAAAGAATACGCTGAACTTTAAACTCTAGTAAACTTGACACGGAAGTTATTTCGAAGGACTTGACAAAGAATAATACAGCTTCTTGGTTCTAGACAGGAGGAGCTGATTCACTAAATCATTCATGTCATCTGACCGTGGAATCTTCCTACACAGCGCTGTAAAGAAACACCACGGCCACAAAGTGCTAGATTTCCCCTGGGGTACCTCACCCCCCCGAACCACAGAACGATACTTCAACGTAGCCCGTTTCACAACCAACACTCACCGAATCAAACTTCTTATTCAAGTTTAAAAACTAGACTACTAAAGGTTTTTTTAAATCTCAGCTTGTCAAGCAGCTATCAAGGTATTCAGAATGTATTTGATTGTTATATTTCCCTCGCACAACACAACAACTCCAAAAAAAACAAAAATGTCAGCAGTGAAAATGACAGAACAAGCAACTGCCTTCAGGAGGCACAAATGCACTTATACCTTCAGTTATGAGATGAAGGAAGCTGGTGATGGATAGTTCCATCTACCTAATATACTTTGAAAAAGAAAACAGATGCTTACTGCAGAAGCCTGATTTCCTTGTTTACCTTTTTTTCTGCATTGCAGAAATGCACAAGGTACCTGCAGGCTAGTTCAATTATCATGACACATTACCTGATTCAATATTGGCACAAAATGTTCATCATTTCATATTCCTCCATTAGATCTCATGATGATGTGTCTGTTTTCGCACCCGTCCTCGACCAGGCCTGATTGCTCTGAGTGGGTTGGTGATATTTTTTCCCTGACACCGACATAATCAAGGTTTAGACATTCTCTGCTCAAGCCAGCTTATCTCTCTAACAGTAACTGACGTTATCAATGGATCCACAAGTGCCCAGGTAAGAGATGAGTGCAGCTACTGGTGCCTACCCCCAAGTGGGAGGCTAGCGGTTGATAAATCTATTCTACCAACTTTTCCTTCATCCAAGCAGACTGGACTAAACATACACGACACTCACACTACCCAAATGTTCACCACAAACACCTCAGTGAAACACTATGCTCGAAAAAACACAAATCACCCCTGAATAACTCCACAACAACTCAGACATCTAAGAAGAATTAACAAGAAAAGGTTCTTGTAGAATGAGAGATAAATTTGTCCCCTTTTTGCCCAAGCTCCACCTGTTTTGGGGAGCTTTGCATTTACATAATCCTTACGGAGTAAACAAATATCTTGATGAATATTGGGCCCCTACTTGAGGCGTGTCTGGAGCTGGTCTCTATTAGCCAGGGCGCAGCGCCCCACTGAGGGCTGACAGCTGGGGGCTCCAGGGCTGGCAGGGTTAGCAGTGGGTGGCCGGACGGCCTCCGCCCAGATACGTTTACTATGACAGATGAAATGCGGCAGAGAAGGCAACACCAGGGGGCGGGAGGAGGAGGGAGGGGTGGGGTGGGTGTGTGTAGGTGTGTGGGATTTGGGGGTGTGTGGATGTGTGTGTGGAGGAGTGTGTGTGTGTGTGTGGAGGAGTATGTGTGTGTGTGGGGGGGGAGGTTGCAGGGGGGAGATTGAGCACGTGTCGGTATAGGGAGGATAGTGTGGACAGAAAGAGGAAGGACAACAGAAAGAGGAAGGACAGCTAGAAAAACACAGAGAGGAGGTGAGTGAGAGAGAGAGAAAGAGGGAGGGAGAGAGAGAGATTGAGAGAGGGAGGACGGGAGGGAGGGAGGGAGGGAGGGAGGGAGGGAGGGAAAGGAAACCTGAGAGAGAAAGAGAGATGGTTGGTGCAGAGGTGTGGTGTGGGTGTGTCTGTAGAGAGTACGAGAGAAAGCGAGAGAGATGGAGAGGGAGAGAGAGAGAGACAGAGAGAGGGAGAGAGAGACAGAGAGAGGGAGAGAGAGACAGAGAGAGAGAGAGAGAGAGAGAGAGAGAGAGAGAGAGAGAGAGAGAGAGAGAGAGAGAGAGAGAGAGAGAGAGAGAGAGGGAGGGAGCATGTGTTCACATGTGTAGCAGCCTCTACCTGTGAACAACGAGAGACAGCAGTGTGCTTCTGCTCTCACTCAGATCCACCTGTCCTCCACCTCCTCTCCTCCACCTCCTCTCCTCCACCACCTCTCCTCCACCTCCTCTCCTCCACCTCCTCTCCTCCACCTCCTCTCCTCCACCTCCTCTCCTCCACCTCCTCTCCTCCACCACCTCTCCTCCACCTCCTCTCCTCCACCTCCTCTCACTCAGATCCACCTGTCCTCCACCTCCTCTCCTCAACTCATTTGCCACTTCCAGCACGGAGAAACACATGTTGACACATCGTGGTGTCAGGGTGATGACTGCTCAGCTGTGTTTGAAGATCAAGTCATGTGATCATATTTCCCTGCAAGGCAGGGGGAGGGGAGGATGAAGTGAGGGGGTGAGGAGACTGATGTGGTTGTGGAACCGCAGTTAACGTGTCCAACTTTGATTTGGATTATTTTGAGGTTTGGAACAAATAAATAAAAAATAGACCTTGTTAAGATTCCATAAATAAATAACAATATGACACCTGCTGTTTGTGTGTGTGCTGGTCTGCTTGAGCAAGGAAAACGAGAGAGAGAGGGAGAGAGAGAAAGGGAGAGAGAGAGGAAGAGAGAGAAAGAGAGAGAGGAAGAGAGTGTAAGTGAGAGACAGAGAGAGAGAAAAAGAGACAGAGACAGATCGAGACAGAGAGACAAAGAGAAAGAGAGAACGAAAGAAAGAAAGAGCTGATGTTTTGTTGTCGTCGTTGTCAGTCTGGTCCATGCCTGTGGAGGCTGAACTACAGGGTGATTTCTCACTCCCGGGATACGATGCCATCCATTCCCGTCAGCTAGACCCTTTGGTGCACCTTGCCACCAAGCTAGCAAGACCAATCGTGTCATATACAGTCATGTGACCCCCCCCTCCCCCTCCAGTCCAAGCTGTCCTCCACGTTTTGATTGATGGCTGCCCTTCAGTCTTCCCTGCCTCTGATGTTCCAATGCCCCTCTCTAATTCATCCTGTCTCTGTCACTGCCCCCCACACACACACACACACTCGTTCCTCTCATTAATCTAGCGCTGGCCGTGGTACGCAGACTCCCCTGCAACACTTCCTGGTCCTCGCCGTCGCTAGGCTAATCGCCGGGCACCCAGTCGCTCACCTCAGCTACTCATCATCAGATCTGCTGCTTCTCAACGCGGAGAGAAGCCCAGTCCTTTCCTGCAGCTCCATTTGTCAGCCGTCCGATGGATTTAAGATGGGGTTGGGTATGTGTGTGTGTGTGTGTGTTTGTGTGAGCGGGTGCATTTTGTGTGTGTGTGTGTGTGTGTGTGTGGGGGAGGGGGTGAGTGTATGTCTATGTATGGGGGTGTGTACTGTATGTGTGTGTGAGTATGAGTATGTATGGGTGTGTGTGTGTGTGTTGGGGGGAGGGGGTGAGTGTATGTCTATGTATGGGGGTGTGTACTGTATGTGTGTGTGAGTATGAGTATGTATGGGTGTGTGTGTGTGTGTGGGGGAGGGGGTGAGTGTATGTCTATGTATGGGGGTGTGTACTGTATGTGTGTGTGAGTATGAGTATGTATGGGTGTGTGTGTGTGTGTGTGGGGGAGGGGGTGAGTGTATGTCTATGTATGGGGGTGTGTACTGTATGTGTGTGTGAGTATGAGTATGTATGGGTGTGTGTGTGTGTGTGTGTTGGGGGGTGAGTATGTGTATGTATGGGTGTGTGTGTGTGGGGGGGGGGGGAGTGTATGGGTATGTGTGTGCGTGTGTGTCTGTAAGCTCACTAAGCATATGTTGGACCCAGACCCAGGGCCTCTATGACTTCCGTCCCCCGGGGCAGATAGGCTAGTTCTTCTTGTTATGACAGATTATCCCAGTGAGGTTTAAATCAGCCTGTAATGGGGCTGTTACCAGGCAGCTCTAGTAATCCATCTGGCCTTCGCCACCACCGCGCCTCCAGCCCTGCTCATCTGCTCCGACCAGGAGACACCCACATGCAAGCGTTACCACCCCCCCCCTACACACACACACTCCTGCCCCCCCCCCCTACACACACACACTCCTGCCCCCCCCCTACACACACACACTCCTGCCCCCCCCCCCTACACACACACACTCCTGCCCCCCCCCCCCCAGCCCCGACCAAGGCGAGGGTGTTCCAGATGTCCCCGAGGTCTGAGGTGGAATGTGGACAAAGACGGCATGCCCGAACAAATTTACAGCCTCGGGGTTCATCAAATGTTTGCTCCTCAGCCATTTCACATCTCTGTGGTTTGTGTGCCCCGCGATGGATCGGCCGGCACTGAGATTCATGGCTGTCCGCTGAGGAGACCCCTGGCGGAGAGCCAGAGGCCCTGGACGAGCTCTCCTTTCTCAGACCGGTTAAATGTTGAACTAACATCACAGTCTATAAATCCCAAATAGTATCTGGGCAGTGTGGGGGAAGATAAAAACCAGCAGAGTTAAAAGGATGTTAGGATTGCTAACACCTGTGGGGCAGAATTTTACAACCATGACCGTGGCCCTTTGTGTCCCTGAGCAATCTGAATCGGTTCAGTCACAACAAAAGAGCGGACAGAAGCACTTTGCGGTCTGCCAAACCGCCGTTATGGAGGCCTTTGTTTCTGGCAAATGACTTGATTCACAATGACCGACTTTCTGTGTCTTCACCGGTTCCTCCCCCTAATATGCCACAAGGCTGAATGCACATCACCCTGCCTTTCTCTGCACATAACATACACTCTTTATAGAGTACAGTGCGTTTCACTGTTGCTCTGGAGAAACGCCATATTTCACAAGCAACAAAGTACCCTTTCTTAATGCACTTTGTACAATAGAAATCTACACGCACAAACCCCTGCAAAAAAAGACTATGCAACTATAACCTTGATGCAAAACAATGACTACGAAGCGTATACCTTATATTGATCAAGTCATGCATTTGTGGAAGGTTTAACATTAAGGAAACAAGTTATGTACAATTGTTATTTCAGCATCACCTCTGCACAAAGGCAAAAAGCTGCTATTCACTTGTTCTAACATGAGTTCTATGGTACTTTTGTTTAATTTCAACCAACTTTTAATGCCCTGAATAAAGTACTGACTTGGACTTTTAGTTTAACAATTTCAAAACTACTCCTCAGTTCATTACACACAAATGGATTTCTAATGGATATGTACTTGTACTTAGACTTAGTATGGGAATCAATAATTCAAGCCCACTAACCTCTTAAATATCTGGTGATAAACAGGCGTATATACTCTCTTATCCATCTCTCAATTTTCCGTCCCCCACCTAATTCAAAGTAAGACATCTTTGCATGTTTTCAGGTTAGTAATCCCCATTAGGATGATGTAAGCAGTTAATCACTGCATATTTTTAGACTACTCAGTCTCCCGAGCCATTGTGATAGAAAGGCTATTTGAAGATGCTACACACATAAAAAGGTAGTTCACCGTGACACCGTGCTGTCTCCTGTTTGTAATTCCAAGAAGACAAACTCAGAGGACATGTGAAGTATGAGAAAAACAAGTCACCGTGATTCTGATGGCTGTTTGGGCCTTGAAATCCATCTAGGGAATACACTGGTATCTTAATACGGTTGCATTACTTAGCCGCTTAACATTTGATGCAGAGTTCTGAAATTAGAATTTGGATTTGACTTACATCTTCAGTAAACTATATTAGCTAAGTTGCAGACGCAAATTCCCATATTAATCAATTTGTGCTGCATATCTCAACATTTAAAAAAATCCTAGCATTGAACCTTTAGTGAGGCTAATTCAATTATACAGATTGTGTTCAAGGTTCAGTGAACTTAGTTTCAGCTGTCTTCACAACGAAGACAAAGAAGACAAACAATACCGAAGGCCACAGTTGCATTTGGAGCACAGACTCACAAACAACAAACAAACCCAACCGCTAAGTCGTCATTAAGCCAGCACACGAGACAAAACAAAAAAACAGCAAAACAAAATAAACACGACTTGGAAAACAACTCCAAGCTGAGGAGGAGAAACAGAACCGTGCGGAGTAGTTGGAGGTCAATTAGCTATGCTAAATAGGTTGGGCATCAGTACACTCCCCGCTCCTGCTCTATATTCCACGCCAGTTCTGGCAGCTGATCTGGAAAGCTCCCTGCGTCTCCGAGGATAATATTAGCTGTCTGTCTGGAGGGATTGGGGCGGGGTTTTATAGATATATATCTTTCCTTATTTTCTTATCCTCAACGGCTTAATGGAGAGAAGAGAGACCATATTCTCCCCTTCCTCGTCCACGGACACCTGCCTTTAGCGAGAGGTGTAGAAAACAAATGGTCGGAGGCTGAAATGGGATAGTGGAAAGGTCAACGGCATGTCACACAGTCAATCTATCAGACAGCCGTGAGGTACTAGTTCAATCCCCACCGCAACACCTCCTGCATTCTTACTGAGGGGGTCCCAAAAGAAGACACGGACTAAACACTGGATTATGGCCTTCCCATTAATGTGTCAAGGCGCAGTGATGGGCTGTCTGACACAGGGGGAGCCGGCGAAGGTCTCAAAGTGCTCTGAAAGTGCTTCTGTGGGACTGTATTGTTTCGACTGTTACAAAGCTTCATGGGCATCTACTGACAAGACTACAGTCCAACCACCAAGAGGGAATGAGCAACCGAAAAGCAATCACTTACAGGTTACGAACACCGAGAGAAGGAAGATGTGGACGAACTGACGACGCTGTGAGCGCCGAGGGGGGTGCGGGATTATGTCGAGAATGGATTGTGTAGAATCTGAACAAACACAGCAATTGAGTCAATTGACGGTAAATGGGCAGATTTAAAAGGTTTCGTAATCAGTGTTGGTCCTGAAACAAAGGCAAGTCCCATGTTCCCCCATCAGGGAACAGACACTGCCCCTCACGTTCAGAAGGAAACCTTTTTAAAATTGATTCCGTAATCATACATCAACTGGATGCAGAGCATATTCCCCCAACAGCCACAGTAAGTGGGGAGGAAAAATTAGCTATTACCTTGTTTTCCATTTTTTTTTTTTTTTCCATAAATCAGTGGTACAATATGCTCAAGTTTGGGGACTCGTCTTCGATTTGGGGCAATTTATCCAAGTGATGGGTGGAATTGGTTTCTCCTGTCAACTTGCCTTACGCATTTATATTCATCATTACCAGCCATGTTCTCCGTAGATTTCCCCAGATCACAGGTGTCAGAATGCTCTGTTGACTTGATGCAAATGGAGCATTAGGAGAAGCACGCAAGGATTCCTATTCCTGCGAGTAAATAGTGCCTTTTTTCTGGGTTGGGGGGAGGGTTGGGAGATAGAGGGTGCAGTTAGATTCCACTGGGAGGAAGACCACATAGAATAGTGAAAGAAATTTTCCAAACACCTTTGCTCTTATCATATAGCTCCATCTTTCACAGCGATGGGCCATGCGGTGCGGAGTGGGGAGGAGGAGCAGGGTGGGATATCGCTGGGCAACAGCGGCAGTTTAACAGCAGCAGCGATGGCGCGGCAACCTTCCATTCTCTGTCCTTTGACGGACAAGGCAGTCCTGTCAGCTTCCACTGTCAGACAGCGACGGAAACCTTTTGTTGACGCTAGCTAGTCGGGGGGGTACAGTTTGTGTGGGAATGTCAAGTGTCCTGTACGTCAACCTTCAAATGGGGCTGAACAGGGTAGGGGGGTCTTGACGTGAAATCATCTTTTATTTATGGCGCACTATGAAAGAAAACACGATGGGTATCTTAGATCTTAGTAGATTTGCTCTGATATTATGGACTGACCTTTTCAGCAAACCTGGTTTCTGAAAAGTGGAAATGGACGACTGTTCGACTATTACAAACCATTCCCCTAACTAGTGTCATCCTCCAAGACAAAGAGATTAAGAAGAAAATAATCCATCGTTATCTATATCAACCATGTTTAAGAGTACCCACATCTTACTCAGGACATGGGTAGGCCAACACATGAAAATACAGCTCTATGCCAGAGATATGATGTAACCTAACTAACTTGGTTCTCATCTGTTCAACTGTTTAAAGTGATGTAACACCATTGTAATCCATACTAAAGTTCCTTTATAGACTGAATACAGCGACAGATGTTGCAGTATGCAAATCAAGGTGATACCGTGTCCCACTAGAGTAGAATAACCTCATGGAGGAAAAATGTCAAGAAAGCACCTTCAACTCTGATGACACCTTCTAGGAAATGTGTGTGTGTTTTGGTAATACATAAAACATGAGTACAACAGGTGAATAAAGTTGAATTAACATTCTCAACAGGTCATGGAAATGAATCTCTTCGCTGAGAGTAAAGTTTAAATAAAGTAAATCAAGTTTTCCCTTGTTTGCTATGCAAATTGTGCTGTGTCAGATAGGGATATGTATTGAGTTAGAGGGAGAATTCCAGAACACAGGAGTCAGGTGGCTGAGCGGTGAGGGAATCGGGCTAGTAATCCGAAGGTTGCCAGTTCGATTCCCGGTCATGCCAACTGACGTTGTGTCCTTGGGCAAGGCACTTCACCGTACTTGCCTCGGGGGAATGTCCCTGTACTTACTGTAAGTCGCTCTGGATAAGAGCGTCTGCTAAATGACTAAATGTAAATGTAAATGTAGAACACCTTCAAAGCATTCCAGACTGAAATTAAGCCAATAAGAAATGATTTGACAAAGATGGTTAAAGTGAGCCATTGGAAGGGAAAGCACAATCTCACTTCTCACTGAAGAAACGTGTTTTATTCTCCATCAACAGGGCACCAGGCAACATCAAATACTGTCATTTAAATAAGTTAATCAATAACAATTGTTCTGCAGTCCTAAACGAGAATTGGTACTTAATTACATTTGAGGTCAAGCAGTTCCACTGTACTTGCCAAGAAAATATCGTAATTTGACAAAAATATAACTGTAAAAATGGCTTGAAAATGGCTTCAAAAATAAAATCTGCATTTTCACTGATAAAGTAACTGCTATTACTCTAGTGCTACAGCTAAATTATTAACATTTAAATATAGGCAAAACTGATCAAAACATGATGACTAATTGTTATTTTTCAATGTATTTGTATAAAAAAATTATCCTGTGCTGTATAATACTACATGCACAGTATGCAGTATCTATCTGTATGGATAATCACACAAGATAATTCATTTGAATCGTGAAGAGTTTCATAGAGATTAAGATAGCTATCTTTAATGTGATGTGATGGGATGTACTGTAGTGCAGATTATCATAAAGACTGTAAAATCAGCAATCAGATTGATAGCTGATGTATAAATTGACCTAAGGTACACGTATTCAGACTCAAGCAAAAATCTATATTTATATACACACAGAATCAACCAGCTATAGTTTCCTGTACATGACTTCTTCATATCAGAAAGGGTCTAACATTCCATTGTTCACTGGCTTTCTTTTTTCTAGTTTTCCTGCCTTTGGGAATATTCTATGTGCACAGATTTAACCAAGTTGTTATCTGTAGAGAACACATTTAACAGTCAGGCCTTACATTGCCATACAGACTAGGACAAGTTAAAATTGGATGTTATTTGGCACTTTAGGAAGTAATACCACAGTATTTTCTTATGATGACGGTATTATCACAGCTTTTAGAAGGGGGATTTGACATGTGTACAATGTCTTTTTCTCAAGGGATTACTTTCATATCACACTTATCTCAGTCCCTTTCAGTAAATCCCTCTTGTTTCACACAGATACAGTTGTCAAAGTATTTTGGGTTTTGCATCAACTGCCCTAACGACTATTAGCTGTTCAAATGCTAGACGGAGCTTGCATAAACAGATGGGTCAGATGGCTGAGCGGTTAGGGAGTTGGGCTAGTAATCAGAAGGTTGTTGGTTCGATTCCCTGCCGTGCAAAATGACGTTGTGTCCTTGGGCAAGGCACTTCACCCTACTTGCCTCGGGGGGAATGTCCCTGTACTTACTGTAAGTCGCTCTGGATAAGAGCGTCTGCTAAATGTAAATGTAAACAGCTGTTTAACATGGTTTACGAGGGGTCTGAACTGCATGAACACAGTCTCGACGTCTGTAGAGGGTACACATAAGTCTGCAACCCTCAAAACATAATCTTCTCCAGCTACTAATAATACTCCTGAAACAGTAAAAATCTGGAGATGACTCCCTGCAGAGGAGCCACAGTGCACCCGCTCACATCCAATTTCTCTTCTCTTGTTTGTGGTCATGGGAGTCATTTTTCACCTTTTTTTGTAATAATATATATATTTTTCCCCTCTCCAAAGGTTTTTTGTATTTTATTTTTTTGGGCCAAGCACACTAGAACTCATCAGAAATCCTGACTCCTGTTGCGGACACATCAATCACTGATCCCTTCTGTTCTGCCGAGGGGAGTGGAAATGGTTCCACAGCTCCACAAAATCAAGTAGGGTGTGCGGTGTGTGTGGTGGGGCGATGGGTGGTGTTGATATCTTCCCTGTGTACCTCGCGGTGCGGCTCTTTGATGAAGACAGAGCCCAGTTTGGAGGGGAGAGGGGTGTGCTCTGTATTCTGAAGAGGGCTGCCGTGTCAAAATGTCTTGAAGACTCTGCCCGTAGCTGCAAGAGGATGATTATAAGGGTGATGAGTGAGACAGCGAAGACCATTTTGTATTTTTAGTATAGAGAGGGCATCCGTGACATTTCAGAAGATGTGTGTTCGCGTTTCTCTGGAAATGGTGTGTGCACTGTGCCATTACAAAAAGCTATGAACCTTAGTATTGTTTCTCAAATATACGTATTCTTCAGATCCTTTTGTCGAAAACTAAGGGCCATCGAAATGCTCACACTTGTTTTGGATTTTCATCATATAGGATTATGACCTCTGGCTATATTTTCTAATGAAACCAACATGAAGAACAACTGAAGCAATTACTGGCAAGCAATGATGACACTGAAGCTTGTGCTTGATCTAATTAGAGCAACATGGGTACAATATAATTGTGACAGCTAATTGTGGAGGTGTGCGTGTGTGCATCTGTGTGCATGCTTGTGAACAGAGACAGAGAGAGATATGGAGAATAAAAAGAAAGATTAGTATAGAAAAAGAAATAGATCTAAAGATATGATGTGTTATTTATACCATGATCAAGACATATCAGCGTGCACACAAAGTCTCCTAACTTTGTAACTAAGAGCAAAACTGCTAAACCCAAACCCTGGTGTTCCTCACGCTGTCTGCTTGGCTGCCGCCCCCTGTAAGACACGACTGGGTGCGTGTCTCCCCAGAGGATTGGGAACCCATTGAAGGATCCCTTGAGAGGTGCAAATGAACTCTGCAGTTACCCCAAATACAACATATGCCTCAGGGTTTCTTTATTATTTTTTTACTTTTTGGATTTCAAGTCTCATTCTTTCTCTTTGTTATTTGTCCCTAATTAAGCTCTTGAGGTGCCTACTGCAGCCATTACTGAGACAAGTTGACAGTGGATTTAATATTCTCTCAAAAATCTTCAAACATTTTTTTCAGATGGCTTTGGGGGAGGTGGGAAATGAGTCATACACAATCCATACACATCAAAACCCTCTATGAGAGAATATTTGTATGTATACGTTTTTTGGAATTCCCACAAAAATCTGGAGCCTACTTCCTCTATTACTCACGTAGCAATGACTAAAATCCCACTGCATCCGAGGTATTTGACAACCTCATTGAAAAGTGAAGAAGTTGAACTTGACATCGCCATTTCAAGGCAATGCAACCAGTGAAAAGCTTCATCGATCCCTAGTTTCAAACTCCTATTTTGATAAATAAATCCACTGCATAAGAATAACACACTCTCCAACCGATTTCAGGGATGTTATCTGACTGATTATCTGATGCACCGTGAAATCCCATTTGACCTGACAGTACAATCTTCTTTGAATAAAATCCATTCAGTATATTACCGCCATCTGCCATTGTGATAAAACAATCTTAATACTAAATCTGGTCTTGGTGTGACTGTGCACCAAACAAATGAAATAAATGACAGACTATATTGACAAAGGGACAGTGTCTCCTGACTGGTGTCAAACTAATATTACGGACTGCGGTCTTACGCTATATGTATTTCTAGATATATCCTTGAACAACGCACATCTCCTGGCACAAAGTAAGTTATCATTTAATTGCCTTTTTACAGTGATTAAGAACTTCTTCTCAACCGTGTCGGTTTATGCACTTGTCTAACATCCACAGGTTAAATAATCACGTTAGCCAAAGCACAGCCACTGTCAGGGGCGAGAATAGTTCCCACTCTGCCCTCTCAATCCTCCCAGAAACCAAAAAGAAACAGTAAAATGCCCTCTTCGTGTTGCATAACAACTTCACAACAACTAACATCTTCACAACAACTATTCCACTGCTGCTTTCCTGCGGTGAGACACTCCTATTTCCAGAGCTCACTGCAACTATCGAAGCCAAAAAAAAAGCAAAAGCAAAAATAATTTGCTTAAGAATCAATAGTAATTAGGCTGTACAGAGTGCTTCCATCTATTATCCATTGACAGCGAGACTGTGTCAAATTAAGTTACAGAAATCTGGCTTGACTGGTGCGAAGCCTTCTACATCCCAGGGTCAAATCCTGAACAGGTTCCTCCTCATCCTGTCCTTCCTCCGGGCCCTCTGGTCTTTCTATATTTCTCGAGCCAAATGCCTTCAAGACATATCTGTCCTGCTTACATCCTCCACTCCTCCAACACACTCTTTTCTCACTCAGATGCTCAATAATTCCCTTTTAGACGGGATATCAAGGACTGTGAGGTGTTTCTGTCTCATTACCTCTACTGGGGAGGGAAAGCTAACACCAGGAAGTATACAGTACTGTTGATCCACTGTGGTGTCCGTCGTTAGGATGAAGTGAGGCTTTTGTTCTTATGGTTCGCGTGTGTGCCAAGCCGGGAAAGACGAGAACAAGAACTGATACTGTTCTTTGTAGAACTTCAGCTTTATCTCCCTCATGTCATCATTAATGCCATTTGCTGCCAGTTGGATTGATGTATTTAGCTGATCAGAGCGCTTATACTCTCTTTGGAGTTACGAACATGAAAAAGAATGGGGGAGGGCGTCTTTTAAGGAGCACCCTGAGGTAAACATGAATCTTTTCGATTGGAATCTTTAGAATATTTCAGCATCGCACTCGCAAGTACAGTTATAAAAATAGTACGCTTAATTTCATGCGAATGCAAACAATATCAAAGCTTATTGTTCTCGATATGTGTGGAAATGTATTTCATTCATATTGTCAAAGGAATAGTGATGTTCTGATGATTGCATCATGGAGTGCTTAACCAGTACCACCCAAGGCCAGAGAGGTGTGAAAGAATCCAGCCGAAAATCATAAAAAAAACATCTAATTAAAGCGAATAAAAAAAACTTTAAGAACAAGCAGTGAGAGGCGGTGGAGTCATGGTATTATGAGTAGTTGCCAGGTGTGAATCTTAACATCTCATCACAAATTCTGAACATATCCAAAGGGAACCTATTATAAGGGAAGAGAGAGTGTGTGTGTGTGTGGGGGGGGGGTCACTTAACTTCTTGAGGAAATGTGGATACTTTCTTATAGATCCACGAAAAACACCAAAGCAAGTAAGCTTAGTAAAACGAGTAAGAACTTAAGGCATGCTTAATAAGGACCAAATCAATAAAGCACAGGTAAAGTGCACTGCCATTTCCATCGAGATAAACAACTGTGACATTCAAACTCCTTTTACATCTTCCCATTAAGCATCATCTTTCTGTTGTTTTGATGTTTGTTTTCAGACCAGATATTTTTAAGTTAGATCTGATTAAAATGTTGTAGTCATGCTGGCTCTAGATATTTAGGTTGAAGCTATGTGAGCACTTTCAATGGGACTAGGCCTATTTTAGAAAACAATACAATCTATACATTCATCATTTGGTCGATAATCCATCTGCATGCGACGATCACCAAACAAAACAAGAAGATTACTTGTGGACATGATCTTCTGGAAGTCATGAAACACGTCAACAGGGACAATATGAAGATGATTAGCAAATAAAATATCCAAAAACCTAATGCACTCATCTCAGACATATTCTGTTTGAAGGGCTGTGGTCACTGTTCTCTATTCCTCCACAGTGCCATCCAAGACGGTCTGACCTGCTTCAGTGCCTTGAACCAGGCGACCGACCATGAAAGCAAATGAGGAAGAGAAGCTTCAACTGCTAATCAACTCAGATCTGCATAAGCACAGAGGCAAGTCTTGGCTGTATAAATTTGACAAGCCCCACTGACCCGGAGAATTAACTGTAATTGGTGTTGTGTGAGAGCTTTGGGAGAACCAGCTACACATCCTAAAAGATTTGGGGTCCTCTCCTACTAGGAAACACACATTTCCTAGTATATATATTTTTTTTTTAATCTCCAGTACATATAAATGAAACCTATTTCTGAGGCATTGTACAGCCAACTTGCATTTCACTATTCAGGAAACACAAAAACGTAAAACCTCGACTATTTCAGAGTCTACAGTATTAGTAGTCAACACACAGTAGCCGTTTTAAATATGCACACCCGTTTCCTCAAGAGTGGCCAAGGAAAATACCAAGAAAAAGAAAGGGAATGAGAGAGAGAAGTTCACATATCTTTGGAATTAGTATATTACAATATAATACTATTAATGGTGCCCTGACTCTTGAAGTTCACCCACAAGGATTCATGAATTTAGAATGCCCAAAAATCCCTCTCAAAGTCGAAGGAGGAAAATGTGGACACACACTTGTTCAAAGGAGTGCTACTCTGAAGCAGCCAATATTGCCAGCTGCAATAGACAAATGGCCATTAGTCCTATAATAGTGGCTTGATAACCATCTGTATTTTGTTTTTCCTTCATATCACAGTTTGTCTTAAATCCTCAAGAGCACAACACTGGTTTCTAATCAGTCTTTTCTTGCAGCCTGATGAACATGACCAGATAAACCCTTCCGCAATCTCTGAGTTATCAAATGTATTTTATCTTATTAAACAGTTTGTGATTCTTCCCCTTGTGCGTGGCAGATTCTCTTTATTCCAAGCTTAGAGACTTTAAAAATGATATTCAGCGTAATGTAAATATCCCATTCAGTGCACATGAACTCCAAACTGAAACTAGGAAAAGATTTAAAATGTAAATAAGGAAAATCCTTCACAAACAATCCGATTAAAAATCGCTGAAATATCTTTCTCACAGCCCTTTAGTGTCCCTGAGTATTGTAGAGCCAGCACAATGGAAACAAAATGTTGAAAGCACGACTGTACACACAATAAAAGTTAATGTGAGCCTGAGCAATCTGTATTCTGGGTACAGACATATAATATAGGTGATCAAGCCAAAACCGTGTCTGGGAACTACTTCATCAACTTCAGAGTTCCGATGAAAGGCTTACAATGGTATAATAACACACAATAACGATGTAAAAACCTTCAAAACATCTTGTTGTGTTGTTCAGAGTTGAATATCAAACAGTGCTAATTACTCAGAGAAGAAAACACATTAAGAAGTGAGTTGAGACATATTACCATGCCAATTTCTTTACAAAAAACACCTATTAAAGTAGACTTTCCTAGGCCTACCATACAAAAAACATCCATGTCTGACATCACATGTTTATATCAACCCTGAGGTCCGAACACAAGTATTTCGCTTAAGAGTCTTGATGATACAGTATGGCCAAAACACCCAGACAAGTTCCCTGCTCTGACGCCTACGCTTTGTCCAACCTACCTCCTCAATTTGACTCTGTCCGATTTGTGCCATTTCGGTGTTGTGCCGTCCACATGATAAAGTTCTGCTTTTGTAAGTGTTTCAGCAATGTATTGCCGCAAAATAAATCAAGATTTCCTCATAAACTCCTGAAACATTGTATTATCCGCAGCCGCAAAGAAATGCCAATAAACATCTTTGCAAACATGTTTGAGGTTCATCCTAAGTGAATGAGAATACAGATGGTCTTTAGTTTAACATCTGTGAGGTGTCAAGGATGCATCTTGAATATCTCTGCACCGCAGCTTGGTGGCAGCTCTCAGGGGCTGGAAGGGAATTTACACTGTTCTCCTGTCTTCCATTAAGCAAAGCTTTTGTTAATTTTTCTTCTCTGCATGTGTATATGCCTCAACCAAACAGAAAGTAATCCTGTCTGATATTGAGGATCCAAGGTTAAAGGCCCCGTCACACCATAACGTTCTGGTCGACATTCTATGATGTTAAAGGAAATGTTGATAATCGTCCATGGTCGCTGGTATAGCGCTGGTATAGCGCCAGAAGAGCGTTGTGTGGACGCTGGTGACGCTGGTAATCAGCGGTGATCGGCGGAGAACGCTGGTCCAAAAAAAAAGTTTTGAACATGCACAAAAGTTCTCATGGCGACCAGCGTTCTTCAACGTTTAATGTTAAACGCTGGATAACGCTGAAAAATGTTTGTGGAACGTTTGACTAATGTTGCACATGTTTGGCTATCGTTAGTTCATGTATCACAGTCGTTACCCTAGCGTTACTTGGTTGTTATTCATCGTTTAATTTGAAGTGAACAACTCACTCGCTAGTAGCAGAAGCCCCCCTCGCACCCTTATGTCGTCTAGGCGGCATGATGTTTACTGTTCAAAACAACTGAATCCACTGATTATCCAGTGTTTTATACCCATTTGGTCATAAAACCCACATGCCAGCAAAAAGCTACTCTGTCGTTATTCAAACGTTAGTCACACGCTCAACACGCTCGTCTAACATTGACTAATCGCTACTCTGTCGTTATTCACAGGCCAGTGGCACGTCGTCACACGCTAATAGTTTTCAGAGGTGTCTTACTTGGTCGCTGTTACACGCTCCTCATGCGTAAGTCCCTCGCTAGTCATGCGTTAGTCCCACCCTAGTCATGCGTTAGTCACACGCCAGATGTGTCCACCTCGCCCTAGAACGCTCGAAATTGAACGACTAGAACGTTCAGAGAACTTTGACCAGAACGTTATGGTGTGACGGGGCCTTTACATTGTCTGGTCATAAACTGCTCAGCTAAAGCCATATTATAGAGAAATACATTGAATCAGATGTATAAAGGTGTTTTTGAAAACTATGGTAGATTACTATGGTAGACAACAAGAAACTATGGTAGTTTGACCCTATCTACATTAAGGAATTCAGAGCTCACAAACCTAGCCCAACTGTTGAGCAAATGAGAATTATACCTTCAAGTACAGTACTTGAATTTACTCACTCCAAATTACTGTGACAGAGAACGATTGTTTTTTAGAACACTTTTAGAAACCCCCGCACGTGTTTATTAGGTAGTACGCACCCTTGAGCTCCATTTCAAAGACACATTTCCATGGGGATTCATTCAATTTGCAGCAATTACTGGGAAGGAATATGCAGACTAAATGTGACCCAGCTTCTGTCAGTAAACACAAAAGAATGCTTATGTCACAATCCCTTCAAGGTGTGGATCAGGGTGTGACAGAGCTAAGATAAGGGTCCTGGAAGGTTGTGGCTTCAAAACAACCAGAGGAGGGGTATCCCAGTAGCTCACTGGCTGGTGAGTGTGTGCGCCATGTAGGCTAAAGCCTTACTGCAGCGGCCTGGGTTCGAATCCGGCCTAGGCCCTTTGCTGCATGTCTTCCCTTCTTTCTCTGTCTCTCTCTCTGTCTGTCTGTCTGTCTGTCTGTCTCTCTCTCTGTCTCTCTCTCTCTGTCTCTCTGTCTGTCTGTCTGTCTCTCTCTCTCTGGCTCTCTCTCTCTGGCTCCCTGCCTTTCTTGTCACTTCAAAAATATATTGTAAACTTTTTAAAGAACTGGCGGAGCCATGCAACACCCCGCTCAGAAGAAAAGTATTCACCACAGACCCACCTTTGCCTGGCCGCAGACCCACTTAAAACAGCGACAGACATCAATCTTATTACAGCTCGCCAGCCGCCCTTGTTCCCATAACGTTGTTTCCCAGTGATTCGTTGTGTGTGAATTTACATTTTACCTCGGAAAGAGATGTACTTCACATCGTCCTATCACGAGCGCTCTTTCGCCTCCGCATTTTGATCCTTTGTTTGGTTTGTTTTGCGTGTGCGTTCAGGAGGAGGAACCTGTAAAAGTCACAGTATACCCACCTACCAAGACACCGTTGAAACCAACCACCCGCATTCACTGAGGCCGCAAAATAAACACTATAGTTGAATGTACTGCAGACAGAAACGAAATGCAACATCCATTAAAGTGTTGTTTGTGAGTGTTATCTGTGATACAACGGGTTGGTACCTCAAACAGAAAGCAAAATCCCTCTCCTCTTTAAGAAGTGCATGCACACAAAACATCTTTAAGGGGCAGCAATCTCAAAAAGTCTGTCCGATTACAATGTTTTACCCACGTGGCAGGTTCCAATCCTCACAATCTCAATTTGCCAGGGTTCTGAGAGGTGGAGGGATATTTTACTGAAGATCTGCTATGCTAGCGAAGATGAGATTTTCCTCAATGGTATTCCTCCTTCCACTGATATAATTACATTTTTTCTAGGCCACTGAAATATATTGTCTTTTTTTTTTCTCTCACGCAGAAAGTACAGAAACTTCTCTTTTTTTTCAGTTGAGAGGAAAAGAGGGAGGAGAGGGTGTTGGAGTCAGGGGGTCACCCAGGTATTCATTTATCTTGTCAGCTCTGCAGGGCATGATGTGGAGAGGCAAGGTCGATACTTCAGAATCCACCCTATATTCAAATAACATTACCCGTGGAAAACCAGAATGCTAGTTCCTGTCTCCATTCAGGTGGATGTGAGTGACAGAGAATGTCATGTACCTTATAAGAGGACAGTTGAGATGCATGAATTACTATCTTTCACCCACCTCAGCCCAGACACAGGGGGTTTCTCTACATTAAGCACTGACAGCCTTTTTGTGACACATACGGTGCACACAAGATCAATATATCATTTCGCTGTGAGATTACTACCTGTTGTGTGTTGCATGGCTCAGCCTCAAAATCTAACACTGTTGAGAGTTGCAAAAAGCATGTAATGGTTTATACGAACGGAACATGAAATTCTCATTCAGAGATTCACCATGACGTGCAAAGGATCTGAAACAAAACTACCAATTACCGGACTGAAAATGTCGATTGTCAAAGTCTTCAGCGCTCAGCTTTAAGTTCGTTAGTTCACTGTTCGTTTGTTAATCTCGAAACTTTTAATCGTCTGTGAGACCCACAACCTTGACAATTATTTCCCTGTTTGTTAGTAGTTTAGTTTAAACATAGACGCCTTGCAGAATATGGGTGCCTGGAAACAAAAGTTGCAGTGAAAAGTGGTTATGCTCCAATGTACATTGTTTTAACTGTGATTAGGTTTTAATTTCCTGAGTAGCAGTTAGTTAGCACACCAGGGCCAAACATTCCCCCGGGCTTCATGTAATATCGCTACTCAACAGTTTATTGTATTAGCTGTAACCACCACTATTGGCACAAAGAAAATCCAAACCAAATTAGTTGAACAGGGATACTATTTGGTGTGTCTTAAAAAGGGGAGGCACATTAAGTAGACATCACACAGGCTACATAACTGCCAACTCTGGGTGAGAGTTCCATTAACTTGGAAGGGCTGGATCCATGTTGCAGTGAAAGATTCACTTTCATTATGCGGCTACATCAACATCTATCTGCCGTTGGTATTCACGGCACCGTTTTTGTTCGGGGTGCAACATTAAAGTAAGAAATCCAGTCTCAATTGATTCTTTTGATATCTCTGTTTTTGTCTGAGGGCGGTGTTCACACTAGCTAGCAGTCTTTCAAGAAGCTTTTCAAGAACTGCCCTGCGAAATCTTTCAGAGCTGGGTGACTGATTAGGTTTTAACACCCATTAAGAGCTGCAGGAGCACTGATGTCACATTTCACTGTCACTCCCCTTGCTTTCGGACCTCCGTTGATGACGACCTGTTAAGAAGCAGAAACAGGGACACTACTACATCTATAACATTGGGTATTTATAAAGTGCACTTTATTGCTTCGTGTTTGATAAAGACACCCATGTTCGAATTTCTTTGAATAAAGTTGTGGCGTTGTCGGGCAGGTCCTAACTTGAGATGCAATATAGAGAGAACAGCACATTTTCAACACAGAGACATCTTGTAGGTAGACAGTACTGTATTATACAGGATTCTTAGGCATCCAAGCTGAAAAAACGCTGCAGTTCTAATGTGTTTGTTTGAAAAAAGGACTGAGAACATGTACTAAAGGTAAACAAGATACTACGGCAATACAACAGGATACAAGACATACTGAAGTAGAAATTAACCTACAACAACAAAGTAATAATTTTATCAAAATGACCTTAACTGGTGTTTACGTACTCCAGTTACAGTCACAAACATACTGTAAGAAATATGAGTGCTTTAGTCCCAAGAAAGGATTTTTCCTTGCGCAATGCTGCTCGCAGCTTTTTGTTTGTTTAATCAACATAATTATGTTAAATCATGATGATGCGTTCATGTTTGTCAAACTTTTTAATATACCGCAATTAAGCGCATTTCCAACCCAAAGTATTAAATACTGTTGACTCGCTTTCCTTTGAGAACCAAGACTACAACTTACTGTATCAAACAGTTCAGTAGAAAAGCAAAGAGAAAAATAGTGGCACCATCAACTGCCTCTAGCGGTCTCTGATGGTGCAGAATGTTCTCTGTTCTAATTATGACAAGGAAGAAGAAAATCAAAGAGAGATTGCCTCTGTCATAACATTTATATCTCCTTCGCCTCTTCTCCCAAGGTTGACGTTCACCATCTTGGAGGCTACCCTGCGAACTAGCCTATTCATAACACAGGTGATCACAATCGGACTTTCTGACAACAAAGGTTCATTCTGCGCTGTCATTTTTGTGATTCATCTCTCGGGCTGAAATCTTGGGAGGGAGGGAGGGAGGGAGGGAGAATATGGGTTGTGTTCCTGGAGTCTTTGCTCAAAGCACAAGCTATCAAATTCCGAAAAGAGGCCATCTCCCAAAGCATTGAAAAGCCCCACCTGGGTAAGACTTCACCAAGAAAGGCGCACCTAAAAATCTAACTGCAATCAAGTGCTACAAACCTGATGCTGAACCATCATGTAAAATTGCCATACTTGCTTGTCTGGTCCATGAGCCCCTTGAAGATCTGCTCTTTTGCTCAATGATCACTCAGCGGAGAGGGGGAGTGTTGAGAGCTGAGGGGAATCACACAGCAGACAGCGATGCCAGCAATGAGACGCTGTCTGCTGTGACCTCACAGACCCCAGGGAGTAACCGCCAATTTCCACAAGGTCAACAGTTGAGGAAATAACTGGGGCTTCGCTCAGAGTGCAAAGCAGGACAACTGTGCTCAATCACTCTCCCAGCCTCGTCTCCAGAGCCGCATCACTGCCGCTCCGACGATCAGGGATGCATCTTTACCACGAAATGTTTTCAATACAAGAACAGCCTCAGAAACTCAGTCAGAAACGACGCCACGATCTACGGGGGAGATTGAAATCCAGCAGCTGCGTGCCAAAAGCAAAATATTCAGCTTGTCTCTATATGATAGTAATTGAAAACCGCAGGGACTTTCACATTGGAGTTTCACAAACCTGTTTCTCCTTCGCCCAGCCTTCCACATATCTGACAATAAGCAAATGTCAGGTCATGAAACACCTCAGGTGGCTTGTAACTCCCAGCACCTTATAGATTCAACGTTGCCCTTGCGCCGTCGTTCTAGCGCTGTCCACATCAGTCAGGAGGAGATCAGCCCTGTCTTCTGACAAATATCAATTACAGGCTCGACTGGGGCCAATTGCAGAGGTTTGGAGTCCTGTGGGATCTCATTGTGGATTGGATTGCCCGATTTCCCACCGATAGATAGGAATCTATACCAGCGCAGCCTGTCCATCTTAATGGTGGTTCTGTCTAGGCCCTGACACATCTTTTACAGCAGTTTGACCCTGATTGACAAGGCCTGATCCTTAATTCCCCCTCCTGTGAACCCACAAGGCTTGAGCTTTTGGACAGATGACAGTGGAACTCTGAGACGCTGGAACCTGTGTTTACATCGCAATCTAGTTTGTTGCTCCGTGGTGTTGGTTTGATGCAACACCGTTCATTGTAAAGCTGTTTGTCTTTTACATGGTAATACGGTGGAATTAAGGCAAGGCACTTTATTTATATAACTCATTTCACACGAGGCAGACTTGATGTGTTTCACATAAAAACATCTTATACAATAAAACCGGATTTTAAAAAATTAAACTAAACTTCCATTCAAATTTAAATTAAAGAATACATGAATAAGTAAATTACAAATAAATAACCACTCGTGTGTCGTGTAAAATGTTCATGTACCATCCTTTTACAAGTTCTTTCAGCACCACGCATGTGGAGATGGTGTACAGAGAACGTGTTCTGAGTCTCGGTGATAAGAGGAACAGAGGCGTGTTCCGGAATTCAAGCGTCAGTTGTTTCACAGATTAACCAAACAACTGAGGAAGGTTGGCTGAGGGTGGAAGTGGAACATGGATCTCATGTTCCATTCAGCAACGAATGAGCCTTTTCTACACTACCACCCAGTCTCTCCTTCCTCTGCCCCTCCCTCTACCCTCCCCACTGGTAGTTCCTCGGGGTTTCTTGATAATATATGCAGAATGAGCTTGTTTAATTTGAGTTTTTTAATGAATAATTGATTGGGCAAAGCATTAGGAAAGGTTATAGACTCAAACATTGAATGCTTTTTAGACTGACTTTGCCAGACAGCTACAGACTCGCCGCCGATAGAACATGATAGGGGAAATTAGTATTCTATTATTGCTGTAGAAAAGACTGTAAAGACTTTAAATGGGAAAGCTGTTACCATATCTTTTGCACTCAGATACCAGTCTAATGAATCTCACGGAAGTACTTCAAGCTTGTTGCAAAACATTCACCCAAGATTTGTTAAAAATCAATTATGGGCAATTATCAGCTGCAATTACAGCTAATTATTGGCAATTATCTCAAAATTCTAACAAACTCTGAATGAAAATCATAACAAATTTCCCCTGTAAGGTGAAAGTCAGGTCCACTTCAAAACCAGGCCAGTCTATCATTCCCTGGGGCTCTTGTCCCCAAACATATTTTCTCAGAGAACAAAAAGGGGAAGAAAAAAAAGAAGAAAAAAAAATTAAGAAAAAAGACAAGAGGCAGCCAAGATATTCTGTATGATGAATGAACACAGCGTGCCACGACAGCCACAACAGGCAGAATGGCCTCTTCTGGAGGTGAGGAAATATTACTTTTCTGTTCTTCCACCATACCTTTGGGTGCAAAATTTCTTTTGTTTCTTTTGATGCGCTTACGAGAACACTTCTGCACTCTAGAGCAAGCAGCAGAGTCGCAGTACCAGAACAGCCTCTCGTTCTCCCCGCTTAGCAACAGTCTACTGAGGCTCTATGCATGCTAATTAACAACGGATTATTTTGTTAGTGTGTTTACTTGGCAGGTTTAAAATAACTGTTTGCCAGATTATACGGTTGATGTGGAAACTGCAAACGTATATAGATGGTTGACTATATTAAGTTGATTTTATAAACATTGCATTGTCATCAGCGATTTTCGACCTAGCAACATTCCTGTCCAAAAAGTGATATATGTAGAAATCTGAGTTAAAGGTTAATGAGTGAGAAGTTTGTGTTAATACAAATTTAGACAGCACAGTATAAATAGGCAGCTCCATCCTATTGAACAGCAGCAAACAACTGATGAACACAGCGGGGTTCAACGAATGTAGAGCTAACGAAAACCGTTAGCTTGAGACACCTTATTCCTAAACAGAAGAATATTATTCCACAGTCAGCTTAGAGTACAAACAATCAACCAGTTAAAATATTCAACCCCACAGGGTGGATCCATAAAAAAAAAAACGCTACTATAGACATTTTCCTGTGGCTGTTGTCCTGTTCCCACCATCCCACCTTCTCCCACTGGTTCTGCTACTGTTTCTACCATCTGCCTGGGAGAATGATGGATACGGTCCCTCCCTGCCAGCGATGTCAAGACAAAGTCGCACGTTAGGTTGAAAAGGTTGTCAGGGCCTAGTCTTCAGGAGTGGGTTGAAAAAGTTGTTGAGAAGCAGTTTCAAGTTGAGCTGAAGTTGGGTTTCTCAAGAAGGGAGTTGTGAAGTAGAACCCCACTGCCAGAGATTAACTGTCTGTATCGGTCAATGAATCTTTCATGCCAAACTCCACCTCTATTCTACCTGACTGAACTTGTGATGTTTTAAGTTTGCTGTCCTTGGCTCTGGTTCCACTATCCAGCCGGGTTCCTCTATTATGCTATGTTTATTGATGTATCCTTAATTAAATATATATCAAATAGCCTTCTTGAACACACACTCTTCTATGTTCTATATAATGCAGATGCCTCACATAATGTAGGCCTACATATGGCTTTTTGAGACTTTCTATGATCATGTATGATCACAACCTCATAACTTAATTAATGGGGCAGTTCTGCAGATATACAATCAAAATACAGCAGGTGAAAAAGCCTTTCAAATTCAATTCAAATGTCCACGGCAGCACAAGTAAAACACAGTTCATTAATCAGCTACGATCTGAATCAGGGGCAATCGACATGGAGAGAATAAACTTGGGATGTCTTCAGGCCCCATCTTCTTCCCAAACACGAAGATTGATACGAGACAAACGGAGGGATCTATGTAGGTAAAGAGATTCAGAAAGATGTTTGACACCAAAGAGCAGACTTCACTGACTTCAAGACCCCAGCCTGCTATGACACATCAATCACTGCCGTTTTGCTGCAGGTGTGATTTATAATCCCTTCAGGGATTATTTTCCTTCGCAACCTCACTGTGAGCAGGCTGTGGGGTCGTCTTTCCATGTTTTGGCCATAAACCTGTCTGGAAAACAGATGAGCAATGCAATTGCGTATGATGTTGCACTTATGATACAATGCCGTTTTTGTTTGCTCTGCACTGTGTAATGCTGTAGCTGATGTTATTGAGATGCTGTTATTGTTGCACTGGTAAATACATAGGGCCTACCATTCCTCGACTCTAACCTCCAAAATACTATATAACTATGCACTTCTGATTCTTGATCTTCCGCTATACTTCCTATACGCATGTCTGCATGTCGCTTTGGATTGTTGTGGATAAGAAGTCTGCTCTCCTCAGAAGGATTACCAAAAATAGAGTCGTAGACGGAATGTCTTTCAAAGTCAAGTTGGCTTGATGGTTTATTCAGAACAGCAGCAATGATACAAGAAGATACAAAAAGCAATCACATTTCCCTGGACATCTCATTATATAGACAGATATGAGGCACAATCCCCCGCCCTGCATGACACTATTACACAACCTTCTAGAAGGTTCTTCCCACAGTTTGGTCAAGGCCAACCTGTCCTTAACAACCCCAAACATGCGTGCACATCCCCTGGCTCCTAAAGCCTCAAGCCAAATTTACACGGAAATAAATCGCGAAAAGAGGCATTGTCAAAAGTCATCAAAACAGCAGTTGGACCACAGAAAACTGCCCTGGAACAAGTTGATCCCACAGGCAACAAGACTGTGGTTATCTACACTGCAGTAGTCTGCCTCCAGCTAAGTTCCTTTCCCCACGTTGAAACAGCTCTACTATAGGAGCTGATTTAAGGCAATCTGGAGGCAGCAGACACAGCCTAATACTCTTCACGAACATGATAGCAGCACAAGGCGTCAGATGTGAAGGGGGACGATGGTATAAACATGAATCCTCAGACATCCCACACGTGGGTTCTGGCACGCAGGGTCACATTGGGACCAAAAAAGGATACCTTCTATCAATCCACCTTATTTTTCAGTGACAGGACAAACAAAATATGACTTCGCCAGAAACGATTGATCCAGTGCTACAATAAATCGAAGACTGTTCTGGTCTAGATGTTTCTAGTCCAGGCATGATAGTTTTACTCGATGGCCCAGGATATATTTCCAATATATATTATTACCTCCACAGTTAAACCTGCATTTTAGACATGATTTAAAGACCTCATTACCTCCAATCAGTAAATGCATTTTCCTTCACAAGGCTTTCTAGTTCCACATAATTTACAGCAACATATGTCAACATGCACTAACATCAATGTGCTCTCCAATTCAGTGCTTGTTTGGAAGGTTAAATTGACCCATTTATTTAATTTTAGTAACACATCTAAATGGCACAGGGAGTGTGTTGTGAGTATGTGTGAGTGAGTGTGTGTGTGTGTGTGTGTGTGTGTGTGTGTGTGTGTGTGTGTGTGTGTGTGTGCGTGCGTGTGTGTGTATGTATGTGCACAAGGGGGGTTCACTTCAAAGTTCACTATACAGATTACAACGTCATAAACATTTTACCCATAGATCGAGATGTAATCTGCATCACTAACATGATTACCAATACTCGCATCGAGTGAGGCATTTTTACATTTACCAAAATGTTGCAGGAATCTACAGGATTTAGGTGTGTTTGTCACCAGTGTAGCATACGTCTGTGCGATTCATCCTTGTCCAACACTTGGAAAAACAAATGGCCTTCATCTTGATGAACTAAGCTTTGTGTTTTTATTTTGATTGTATTCGCAGTATCCAAATAAATATGTCTACAACTAAATTGGATCCATTTGATTCACACAAAAAGATTCCCCCTCGAAGCCTTGTACCTTGACTCGGAGACTGGCAAGCTGCAGTCACATGGCAACGTCATGCTTTCAACACCTATTAGTTGAACTTGCCAGATCAAAGTAAGGACGTTTAAAATGAATTCAGCCTCAACAAACACCCAGCTCCTCAAGGGGGATTCATCCTATCCGTCTTGGAATATATTATAATATCATACAGTTAAACCTCCCCAGACATAACGGGAGAGGGCGGGCGGAGAGAAAGAAAGCAGATATGCGACGACTGTCATTCTTCTTAAACCCTTGTGTTATCTTCGGGTCATTCTGACCCATCAGTCATTGTGACCCAAAGTCGTATTGCGACAACTTTACCGCATACGAAAACTAATTGAAGAATTTTCTTTTAACCGTTTCAGACCCCCCACATTGCGAAGGTTAAAAGAAAAATTATTTTTATTTGTTTTTGCATTGGGTAAAATTGGGTAAACACAACGATGGTTCGTTATGAACCTTTGGGTCATGTGACCCGAAGGCAGCACGAGGGTTAAGAGCACTCCCTCTCACTTTCTTCACATCTTACCAGTGCCGGATGCATCCGGTCTCGCCTTGATGGTTTGGCAGCCACCCACCTTGTTTTGACCTTTCCATTAATAACAAGCTTACAGTGAAGGATTGCGGTGGTCAATCTGGAAAGCTCTTTGGCTTCATGTCCAGGGAAACTCTTGTCTATACCCTTGTAGCTACGGGTAGAGTGACAAAATTAGCTATTCTCCGAAGATCTCCCTGAAGTTTGGTAATCCTCAACAGAGTTGTGGAGGGTACAGGAGGAGGAGGGCTGCTAATAAAAAAGAGATTGAACTGAGGAAGACTGGGAGATGGAGAGGGAGGATGTGAGGATAGATTCACAGTTACCCTGTTCAGTGGAGGTTCACAGTCTTGAGAAAATTTGCTTTGTTAGTGTTTTTTTTTTTTTATGAGAACAATATTTTAACCAGTGTTTGGTCTCAGCACCTTCATATGTTATGTCTGCTCACTATTTACTGGGCTCATATTCTCCTAACCTCAGTTCAAATAAGGGAAACCAATTTGTCCATCTCTGTTCATCTCTGAGGCCTCAGCTCTGAGCCTTATGGTGTGTCACGATAACCTCTCCTGCATGTAATCCACTTTAGCGTGTGACAAGTCACTCAATACCTGCCACACTTCCAATACCACGGACAGAGCACACATAAGACAGAAAATATCTAAATATAATATACATATAAGAAGAAGAAAAAAAGGATCAGTCGACAAATGTTGAAATGTCAACATATGTAGAGGTTTGAAAATGGTAGTCATTCACGTTATACCAACCTCCGGTGAGCCAACTTTGAAATCTTTCTGCTGACTGAGCATATCCCTTTTGTCCCAAAGCAATTCCAACCGTTATTTCAACGATATCTTCATTACATGAAAGCTAGCCTACACCTTTCACACTCTAATTTATTGCAAGGTGCAATGTGGGGATGTGTTAACATTTGCATATTGTACATCAAGATATTAGATTTTGTTTTATAAAAAAAAGCTGTTTTATCGTTTTGTTCCCAGTTTGGTGAGACCTCCTCACAATCGCCTACTGAAAGGTGAATTGCTACTTTGCGCCACTGAATACTGCCAGGGTTTATCTATGGCAACCAAACATTACGTCTCACATAACAACTTAACGGACAGCAGTCCCCGTCACAATGTTGCAGCGGCTCCTTCCTGACACGTTGAAGCTCTCGTTTCTACGGACAACGACTTGTTAACCCTTTATCGTTACAGTGTTGAGATAAACAGGGAGAAAAAAAAGAAGATAATTGATCACTGAGGAGAGCGGGAGTGTGGAACTGGGGGTGGTGCAGTAGCACATCTTTAAATTGTCAGAGTGCCTCAGCCCAACAAGTGTGGCTGATGACAAGAAAATGTTCATTGAGTGGAGACTCTTTTCCCTACTATGAATCCAGAGAGATTGTTGATAAATATATCAGACCGTGTCTCTAGTGACAGGAGATAATCATGCCGACTAGTGGATATGAAATAGTTTTCTTCGTTCTAATTATGGCCGAGAAAACAATGGCATCGGATTATTAAATGGAAACAACAAGAGTTTTTCTGTGGAAAATCTCAACCCCCAGGGGAGACCAGGCCCCACCAGGCCCCCCCAGGCCCCCCCAGGCCCCCCCAGGCCCCCCCAGGCCACGCCTGCTCTGGTCGTGTTCGGTTGGCAGCCCAATTCGGAGCCTCTTTCCACTCCAGGGTGCTGGGATGAGGGACCGTGCGCAACAGCATGGAGCACAGCAATCACAACTTCCGCTCTGTGTCCATTTCTTCCCATTTCCCTCCCCCCACCACCTCCTCCCTCCCCTCCCTCCACCACCACCACCTCCCTCCACCCACTATGTTGACCACTCATGTTGCTCATTCTTATTTTTATAAATATTTTATATTTAAATTGTTTTATTCTTAGATTGTTTAGTTCTTAGGAATAGTTAAACTTCTGTACCTTTACTTAATTTAAGATTCGTATATGTTTAGTGTTTGCACCTCCCTGCCACAGTAAATTCCGTGTTTGTATAACATAAGCTACATGGCGAATAAAGCGAATTCTGATTCTCCACCCCTTCGTGGCCAGGGCCCTCAGCCCAGAACCAATCTCCATCGCTCCTCGCATTTCCTGCTGCTGCAAAAACATCCACGAAAAAAAAGTCGCTTTTACTTTTTCTTTATGACTGAAGAGGTTTGCATTCTCCTGACTCTGAACGAATAAATCCTTGCATCAAACACAGGGACGGAAATGAAGAAAAAAATAAGTATTAGATTGGTAGGGGATTTGACAAGGAAAATGCTTTCTTTTCAAAATCTCTTTCATATGGAGCCTAAAGGATTTGCAACAGCAAATATATAAAGTGCACTTGAGACTAACTTTCCCCCTTGCACCGACACAAGGCGAATTGACCAAGAAAGCTTTTCTTTTATACATATATCAAAGAGGATTCCTATATTGCCCTAATAAAGAAAGAAGAAAAATCCCATCATATATAACCTAGTAATTACTTTTCAAAGTCATGTGGCACAAAAAAAGATCAATAATCTTAAATTTTCAGAAGCATTAAGAAACAAATGGTAGTTCCTTTAGGACATTGCTCTTGGCCTTTGTGTCATTACTCTTTATTATAGAAGACCCCGGCTATATCGAAGCACAGAGAGGGTTTGTGGCGTGTAGCACAGGAGAGTGGAATGGAATAGCATAATGTCATAGAAGACGCCTACTGTAGCTGTTGATCAAGCGACACAGATGGATATTGTGTGAGAAATGCAGCCAGGTACAATAGCATCGATGGCTTTTTATCAAAACCTGTCACTCGGAATCCATCTGCTGATAATAACCAACAATGTCAAGCAGCTTACAGATCAAGGTTGGTTCCCTTCGCTTTTTCCAACTATCCTTCACCTGACAAGTGACGGCAGCTGCAATTCACTCCCTCCCTCCTCAAGGTGAAAACGGAGGCTTGGATCAACCTTTTTCACCTCTCCTCTGGAGAACGAGGCAGGCTTTCATACGGAGGGCTTGCCAAGTGCACAACGGACGCTGTTTACCAGTCTATCAAGGGTTTAGAGGCTGTTCGGATCCATCTTCCCACTCAGAGTGAATTAGCTCTGCGGTTGAGGTGTCGGAAACAGCAAATTTCAGTGCTTTTTTTTCTGTGTGTGTCTGCATGTGTGTAAGTGTGACTGTGTGTAAGTCTGTCTGCATGAGTGTGTGCGCACGTGTGTGTTTGTGCCAGGTGCTCTAGGGACACACTGGTAAACCACGCCATGCATAAAAAGCCTTGAGACTGTCAGTCTTAAGTGTTCTCTTCAGACTGACACATTGACATGTGGAAGGAGGCAATTCTGTACAACCTTTTAAATAATTCACCTTTTTAACCCGACGGACAGAACTTCAAAGTGCACAAAATGTATTATCACATTGTCATTTTCCCCATCAGTCTACGCACCAAAACTCGACAACTGACAAATGATAAGCTTGAAAACATCTCAATGGCATTAGCATGCACACACCTGACTATATTTACAAGCAAAATGATGTTAGCTACTTGGCACAACATCGACTTCCTTAAAGCTGTGACCTCTTTGCATCATCCATCAACTATTGGCATCTTATTAGCTGATATGATGAACACTGAATTTCAGTGGTAGACTAGACGCTGCTCCTTCTTACTCTGGGGCAGTGTGGGATACCGAAGACCACTCAGTCTGGACTCGCCTCCTCTGGGTCTCATCAGTCTCCCCTGACAGGCATTAGGACACTGAATTGCAGCAAGCAATCAAGAGTAATGCTAGCATAGAGGCAAATTTGTAGGAAGGATATGAAGACACCAAATTCATATATTCACAATACAGAATGATTCTCAAATAGCTCTTTATGCTTTGCATTAAAATGTGTCAACAATGAAATGTCAACAAAGGTCATACATAAATGTCTGATATGTCTAAAGTTCTTTTTTTCCTTCTCCTCGCTTCCTGCCTGATTTTTAAACGACAATCTTCATTCTCAACGTGCAATCACCTTTACCGTCTTTAGTTATGCTTTGTGTCCAGCACTTTGAACTGAAGGCTAGCCTGAAAATCTCCAATTCCAAGGTAAGAGCAGGTTCTGATATCTTCATGAAATCTTTATACAGTCCCAATCCCCATAGCGATCATCAAGACCAACCCCTTCATGATCTCCTGACATGGTCTGAGCAATAAACACGCGTTAAGAGCAGAGCTCATCAGGTTTAGTCATATTTGAAATTTAAAGCTACTTTGCGTTTAATCCATTCAACCCCCAACCCCCCTCCCCCCCTCCCCTCCAGGGTCTGTGGGGACTGTGTGTCAGTCAGGTGGAAGCTTGCCGTAGATGAATGGGTTTATCAGACTGAAGGCAATCATTCAGGGATGACATTGAATATCCCTGAATCAAAGTGCTGTTGACACAGCTAAGTCCGGACAAAGCTTCTTCTTTTATTTTTTATTTTAAACCAGGGACAGTTCAGGCACCTAGTTTTGCATGGCAGGTCACCTTAACCCTGACATGCTACACAAACAGACTTCCAACAAACAGGAAATTGAAAAAAAAGAAAGAAAACCGAACTGATTTGCATAATCTCCTTTGACGTGGGGGTGATGAGGAGGGGGGAGTAATGCTGCCGACAAGCACCTAAATGCTGTTTTGAGCTGAAGTTTGCTCAGGGGGGAAAAAAAAGTGCTTACTCCTCGAGTCAGACGAGGGCAGATTAGATTTGCAGAGCAGAAGTCTGCTCATCTGTGTGTCCTGTAATAGGATTAGGCCGGTCAGCTACCTCCTGCGGTCACTGACAGACAGTCTTGCTGGTTCGCAGAGCTAATTTCAATACCAACACAAGCCGGGAGTGGGGGGGAGGGCGGGTTGGTAGTTTGTTTTCCCTCCATTTCTAGAAGGGGAGTGGTTAAAGATGGGGCTTTCAACCTCGGCTATCAGTGTTTATTTCCTCGTAGATGTCAATGTGAGGCGTTGCACCGACTAAGTCAGACAGTGTTTCCAGATGTAGAGCGTCTTACCCTGGTTTTACCACGTTCATAAATAAGTTATGTACCTGGCCTCTACCTTGGGGTCTCGCTGTGTTAGGCTTGATGGGGATGACCACAGCTTAGCATGTTTATTTAATGAGTGGAACACCTTGAGGGTAACCGGGTTCTTCATTAACGGCATGTTGGATGAAAAACATGAGGGCGTCTGTGTCAGATGCTACCCGTTGGACTGTTCAGAGAACAGGAAGTCTTGTTGGTTCAACATGCAGATAAATAAATGTTTGAGGGACGGCTCTTCAAGGGAGTTTGCATGCAAATGGCGAGGGAGTCAGGTGGCTGAGCGGTTAGGGAATCGGGCTAGAGATCTGAAGGTTTCCAGTTCGATTCCCTGCCGTGCCAAATGACGTTGTGTCCTTGGGCAAGGCACTTCACCCTACTTGCCTCAGGGGGAATGTCCCTGTACTTACTGTAAGTCGCTCTGGATAAGAGCGTCTGCTAAATGACTAAATGTAAACGTAGGGATCGTTCCCGGTGAAATTGGCCGACAAATTGTCTTGGCCAATCAGCTTCTCTTTTCTGATAGTAAGATCCTTTGAGAAATAGTCATCATCCCAATGTGTAGTTTACAATGTGAGTGCCTGCATGTACCGGCGAGTGAATCCCATTTTGTAAGCAACTCCAGGCCAAACAGAGGCGAGACCTAAGCATGTCTTACATGTTCTTAAGCAGTTGTCTGACCCCAGGGAGAATGGGGAGGGGGGCAGGGAGGGAGGTACCGTGAGAGAGGAGAGAGAGGGAGATACATTCATCTTGTATCGAGAGAGAGAGAGAGAGAGAGAGAGAGAGAGAGAGAGAGAGAGAGAGAGAGAGAGAGAGAGAGAGAGAGAGAGAGAGAGAGAGAGAGAGAGAGAGAGAAACTCAAGGCTTTCTAAAGTAGATCACAAGAACACATTCCTCTTCCAGCTCTCCAGGTGCACTAGAACACAATGCTTGATGCCGTTTTCTACTCGAGCAACAGGGATGACAGAAATCAATCCCATCAGTACTTCTGCAGGCGAGGAAATAAAGCTCTTCTATACGTTGACTCCATCTCATTCTGTTGTGATTTCCACAGAGACTCAGAACACAAAAGCCCATGTTATGGAGTATATGAATGGTGTTTCTTTGACCATTATTAATATTCACCATAAAAGTAGTGATGGTTGTTGTTTAATGTAAAAAACAACTCAATATTCTCTTACAGCATACACTGTAATATATGTAAACTAATTCCTCCAATGTATCTTATCTTATTCGGTTCAAAAATGTCACAAACAGTTGAATTGTTAGAATTGCCACAGCAAACAAACACAGTGCTCAGTCACATTGCTCCAGTCCTGCAGTAAGACTGCCAAACTCATTTCGAGCCACTTCACCGCAGAACATTAGGGGTACCGAGGTCAACCTAATGCTGAAGTTGTAATTAGAAAAAGAAAACCTCTCTTCCATTCCTGCTTCTCTCACCCTCCACCCTTCTCTCCCAACCTCCACCTCACTCTGGTACCTTTTAAAAAGGATAATCTCATTTCTACCTCCAACATTTGTTACCCTGGCCTGTCCACCCACCCCACCATCCAAGCCCCTCCCGCCCGCCCCCACCATATCTTTCCTCATCTTAGAGTGAGCCGTGCACTGTAGGCAATCATTCAGATATGCAAACACCCATCCACACACAGAGGCTAAAACGAAGAGGTGTGGATGGAGAGAAAGAGCGAGGGAGAGAGAGAGAGAGGCAGAGAGAGAAACAGAGAGAGAGAGAGAGAGAGGCAGAGAGTAAGAGAGAGACAGAGAGGCAGAGAGAGACAGAGAGAGAGAGGCAGAGGCAGAGAGACAGAGAGAGACAGAGACAGAGACAGAGACAGAGACAGAGAGAGAGAGAGACAGAGACAGAGAGAGACAGAGAGAGAGAGAGGGGATATAAAAAAGGTATAGAAAGTGACAAGAAAGAGAAAGGAGTAAGGATTTTCCACCTGCGGTGAGCGCCCATGCAAAGCATCGCTGAGTAAACTAATTGAATATCGACGCTCTGACTGACTGCTACCTGTGACATTGGCCTGGAAACAAACCCCACGATTTACTGCCAAGCAATTAGGAAGAGACACCATCTATTCTATTCACTTGATGGATACAGCTTTTTTTTTGTCTTTTTACTATTTCAATAAAACAGGTTTTGGTGCGTGCAATCAGGATTTAATTTATTTCAGAAACTCCACAAATACTCCTCCTTGACAACTTTGCAGGACAGACGATTGACTTTTCATCCTTGCAGGGAAATGAGGTGTTCTACACTACCTCCCTCCTGTGATTTTGTTCAAAGAAGCTTTGGCATGTAAGCCCAAAGTGATGAAATGATTCATGATAATGTGTAGGTGGGTGAACTACTTTGGAGAAATCTAAAGTATAACCCTCCCCTTAGGCTGATTGGTAGGGAAGGTGTGGGGGGGGATTTATCTACAATCCACATTTAAGCAACAGTTAATCATCATCACAAATCAAGCATTTCTTTCCGTGGTGGAACAGAAAGTCTACACAGTGTGATTAACACAAGAGCTCAGATCGAGGCTTCCTCTCCCAAGTGAAATCATTTGCTTGAAATGTTGTTTCTCAAAACCTCTGAAACTCTCCTCAAAAGAGCCGCGCTGCTTCGACACCAGAAGGAGTTAAAAAGGAGAAGGAGGTACTAGAGCAGTGTGGTTGTCGTTCAGGGGCCACACTGCAGTGGGTCTCAACACCTGTATGTAACGAGACCAGAGAGAACGGAGGGATCCTGAGAGGAGAAGCCACGACTGCAGCCCTGGACGGTGAGAAAATGACCTGCCATGTCTTGAGTCTCACCTCCTGAAACACTTCTGGTGCTCTGTCTCACGCACACACATCTACACACACAGACCGACAGAGACACACAAATTACACGCACACAGACATCCCCACAAACAAAATACACACAGTGGAAATGTGTGTGAGGACACAATCAGAATCAGAATGGGTTTTATTCACCATGAAAGTTTGCACAGACAAGGAATTTGCTTTGGCAGGAAGGTGCAAACATTAAACATATAGGAATCTAAAATGTAAATATGAGGACTAACTATACTAAGGGTACATAACTAGCAATACTAAGTGGAATTAGATTAAAATAAACTATACAATAAAATATAAAATAAAATATATAAAAATTAAAAACAAACAGCAGTACTATCTGGAGTAATTGACTGTTATCGACAGAAGTCAAGATTAAAGCTTAGTCTGCAGCCAGACCTGTCTTGTAGGCAACAACATCGATCTGGAAATAATCCATGCACCCACTATTGAACAGTACTGAAAACACAGCCTTTACTTCAGTTCACAATTAACTACCATGTGTTGATCTAAAAAGTCAAATTTGTAAGATTTTCAGATGCTTTGGAACTTGTCGATACAGCGCACCCTTTTGCTAAATTCAGTAGCGTATAGTATACGTATAATCTTTAACCAGATTCAGAACATATTGATAATAAAACAGCGCAAGTTTAAACAAATCACAGTAGGCATGACTAGAAAAATATGTGAAGGATATCAAGTACCCCTGCGATGATGTCCCTTGATAAGATTAATCAACGACTTCCAAATGACTTCCAAGAGACCACACCTTACAAAAGTATTCAGACCCCCAACCAATTCTCTCATATTACTAAATTACAAATGGTACTGAAACGTAATTGGTTTTATCACACATAGCACATCCTCAGTTGTTAATAAAGGCTGCCCCACCCACATCTGAAAGCAAACCTACAACGCTGGTTTGACATGACTCGACCTCCAGATCCAGAAGCACTAGCGGCTTGAAACGTTGGTGTTCCACCCGTATCCTACCTGAGACGGCTTTGGAAACACCTCGTAAAGTTTTGCAGTTCGAACAGAAGAAAAGGTCAGCTATGCCTGAAAGCGTCTTCCCAGATAATGAGACCTGTCTAAGGCTCTGACTCTTCACGCCAGGTGAGATCCAACTCACCTGGAGTGTGACAGAGTGGACAGAGATCAAATTAGTGGTCCAGTACAGCCGGCCTGTTCCTCTGGTTTCACTTCATGAAAGATCTCATGTGATTTGACTTCTGCGCTGAATTGCAGATAGTTATCAAATGAATGTTACAGAATATAGACTCCCAACAATGGACACTGCCAGTTCACTGAATGGACTGCCACCCGATAAATGTAATATTAATCTGATAACTTTAGCTACTCGGGGAGACACTATAAAAAGCTGAAGTAATGACCTTTGTTTTCATAAACACTTTAGACGCAATTTTAATCGCTGGCAAGCGCAAAGCCTTCACTGGACGTCGTGTCTTACACTGAGCTGCAGCGACAGGTTCATTTTCTGCTTCCTTCCCTTTATAGGAGCAACAAAACACCCAGGGAAGCTCCTTCTGTTGGCCCGTCTCCCCCACACAAACACCACATTCATCGCAACGACTTCCCCCCCTAATGTTCACCATTCATCTTCTAAAGCAGAGCAGCTCCGAAATTGTCCAGCTCACAGACTCTCTGAACTTACTTTACCCTCAGTGGTAGGAACACTGATTTGAAGTCGACTGTGTTCTTATACATAACCTTGACAGAGAAATACAGACGCAATTCAATCCTGAAGCTGGGTGAAGTGGTGGGGGCTTGGCCATGTTTGGAACAGCAAGGAGTTTGCGATGTTTCCCAAAGTAGGGGTCCTATTTTTCAACATGCCATTCATCTTTCTTGGGAATCTAACTAGTGCTATTGTGAACTACAAAAGGCAAAAAGGATTTCAACAACTGTAGCTGTAAAACTGGCTAAATCCCCAATGTCCTTACCTGTCGTAATCTACTAAACATGGGTGGAACAGGAATGCCTCTAATGCATCTCTTAATTAAATCTGGATGATCAGGCCATGCATCATGACGCGCGGAAATAAATCTGGTTGAGATTGACAGTGAATCCCTCTCGCGGTGGTAATCACACCCATGTGCCAGGAACAGACTGTAAAAATCAATCAGGTTTATGCATACGAATACTGGGCCTCTCGGAGCGATTGCGCAAATTGCTTTACAGTGTCTCATAATTGGTTATGCAGAAAAACGGGAAATGGAGGGGAAGCATCAGTCATCGATATCTTCTTTTCTTTTTGACGTGGTGCATTTTGAAGGCGCCGTGGTGAAAGAAACTAGTATTTTAACTCGGGCCGTACGGAGAGAGAGAGAGAGAGAGAGAGAGAGAGAGAGAGAGAGAGAGAGAGAGAGAGAGAGAGAGAGAGAGAGAGAGAGAGAGAGAGAGAGAGAGAGAGAGAGAGGGAGAGATTGTGTGAGGGCGAAAATCCATTCTGAGGCTCCAGCAGAGATTCGATGCAAAGTAATGAATGTCAATGTGTGTGTTTGGAATTGCAACAGTGCTTTTGCCCTCAGTCCAAGTTGTGTGTGTTCTGATTTTAATATTCAATTTTAGTTAGATAGCAAGATCTCATATAGCCTAAACATTTTTATTTATTATTCAAGCCAAATCCAACAACAGGTTAAAAGGTAAATAGTTTTGAGTAAAAGAACGAGTGAAGCGCCTCATCGCATGCTAATAAGAATTATTTTTTTCCTGCTCACTATACTTAGTGGCACAGCAAAAATAATAAACTTCTAAAGAACCTGCCATCTGGAGAGAGAGATAGAGAGTCGGGGGGGTTGAAAAGGAACACTGGAATATGCTAAGAGTCAGGAGTGATTCATTTCACTCTTTCCAGCTCCCTGGATTTCCTGATTTAGATATTATTTTAACCTCGGTGACCCGCCACCACAACACCATGTCAGTCTATTGATAATCCACTGTGGGTTTACCTTTTGTAGAACATCTCTCACATACTGATGCACTCGCCAGCCCTATCTGCTCTGTGTGGGGGTGTTTACGTAGGGAAGGAGGAATCATTTCACCGTTTATGATAAGGCCCGTCTGAATGGGTTTCAGCTAACAGCGGCTGATAATAGAGACTGGGGGAAACACATCGCAGGAGAGAAAATGGACACACAGAAGCTACAAGCCAATCAACTTAAATAAACTCCTTGAGGAAGCCGGACAGCTGTTATCCTTGGAGCAAACATGCCCATGTCACTCTCTCTATTGAGCGAGAAAGACAAACCAAAGGCCACTCCTCCGGCACCTTGGCACCTTGGAGACTGAGACAGAAGGAACCACAGCCGTGAGAGTCCGTCTCTCTGTGGCCCCACGATAACGTCCCCTTTAGGGAGGCCTTGTACCCCAACCTGAAGGCCACCCCCCCCCCCCCCCCCCCCCTCCGTTCAGACTCTTCAAGAGTTACTCCCGTCTTGTCTCATTCCATTTCTTTCTCTTTTTTCATGCATTATTAAAGCGCTTTCCCTTCTTTTTTTGGACAGTTTTAAGTCACAGTGTGACAGGGAAGGCAGGGAGAGAGAGCAAGAGAGAGACAGAGAGAGAGAGTCAGAAAGAGAGAGGGAGTCAGAGAGGGAGTGAGGAGGGACATGCAGCAAGATGCACGGGCCAGATTCAAACCCAAGCCCCTGTGGTGTGGTAAGGCCTCAGCCTACATGATACGCACACTCACCCAGTGAGCTACCGGGGCACCCCCCCAGTCTTGTATTTGATCCAATAAATCTGGATGCCTGGTTCTATATTTTTTTTTTCTTTCTGAGCTTAAGTGATTGCTAAACCACACAGACGCCACAGTCATTCTCAAACACAAAGTCGATGTCATTGCTGACAGCTTCACTTCACCTACCGAGATATCCATGCAGACAGAAAACGTATTTTCAAAAAACTTTGTTACACCTTTAACTCTGGTTAAGTATGTAGAATCTCACAAAGGTTCGGTACACGACACTTTCATTAGTGTCGGGTGAGCCAACTGAAGTAACATCAGGAGTCTATGCCTTAAGATATCATGATTTATCTTGGTTATACAAATGCATCCACTTGCAGCTGGTAATGAGATACTAAAATACAAGACAAGGAGATGACAGATTTATGATAAGAGTCACATTTCCCAAGCTGCAGAAGCTAGATCTTATTGCGTTGGCTCCACAGACCCGGTGTGCAAGTCAGAGTGTGTACCAGATCAAAATAACAGATGAGGGAGAGGTTTGCCTCTGTGCTGCAATGACATCCAGAGGTATGCTGGGGAGAGAAAAAAAGATCTTTGTTGAAAGGTTTGAAGTTTAAGGGTGGATATGCTACTGTTTGAGGACAGATGTTGACTTGGATGAGGTAGTTAAAACTGACAGCCACTCCAGACCCTTGCGCTCACATGCTCTTTCTCTCTACATGAGATTTTATTGTTTGAAGTCTCTTCTACAAGAAGCTGAAAATACACTAATTCACTATACCCCCAGACGCTAAGAAAACAGTCCAGAAATAGCCTGTCCAGAAATACCTTCACAGGACTATCATTGTCGATGGTTCGGGTACAATCCCAGCATATATTTTTGTCTTTGTGAAGTGTTTCCCCTGGAAAGTGTACTACATCCATGTTCCATACTGACATGGGTTGTCTTGGGGCAGATTGCAAAATACTAAGGGAAATATGAAATATATTCAATTCAATGTCAAGTGAAGTTTGAAGAATTGGAAAACATGTTTTCACTTTGGCATTAGCAATCACTTTACCATACTTAAATGCAAAAAAGAATTCTCAAAAGGGATTGTATCAACTGGGATGTTACCAAGCATGTTACATCGTATTGTATCATTCAATTTATATTTTATTCATTTAACAGGTGTGTGTGGCATACAAATACTGTACCGTATAACTGTCAAGCCAAAATACAACTACCCTTAGATTTGTCTCAGACTGATTGACACATCGGCTGAACTTGACCAATTATGGAGGATAAACAAGTGCCAACATTTCTGGAGACGGGACCTTTAACTGCCCTGCTTCCCGGTTGCTGTTCATGTTGCCCTTTTACTTGAGAGGGCAAACAACTGCTATTTGAAAGGAAGTGAGAGAAACTATTTCAAACTGTGTGATTTTGGTGGTCTACTGCTGATAAAACCTGCTATTTTCTCAAAAATCAGGACAGAACTTGTGTAGAAAAGATGGAAGCCTTGTAGTGATAAAATAATGGCCGAATTGCCGTTTTCTCGAACAGTTTAATTGCTCCTACTTTCCAGTTGATGTCTCCACACATAAAAATGAAAAAAAAAATGACATCTGCAAGAATTCTTAACTGGTAAGGATGGCTCATTGAAATCAGGCTTCGGCTTTCTGAAGGGAAACCATTATTTTTTCTAATTATCTTCACCCAAACAATTCCATGATTTAGGGCAGGTTTCCAACAAGGAAGAAAGACTTCACACTTTGCAACAATGTCTTTGTGGTCTGTATGAATGATGTGCTATACAAAACCTATAAAAAAACGTTTTCAGGGAACCACAACAATGGGATTGTGATTAATGAGGAACATTTGTTTCTGTATTGACCTCAAAAGACCATTAAGATTGCCACTGAAGCGTTTAACATTAATTATAAGGGGCCCCCATAAGCTTCCATGAAATTCAATGAGCACCCACAAGTCTGAAGTAACACCAGAGGGTTTGCAGACAAGTTTTCTGCTGAATCACCATCCATATTAAACCGTCTTTTGGTTTGTTCTGAATAAAAACGAATGAAATCTTCTTAATATTATCATACACCCCTTGCTATTCACGCATTGAAACAGTACAGTGCAACATTAGCTGACAAGCTAAAAAAAAAAAAAGAATTAACGTCTGTATTTTAAAACTACAGGAAACAATCTGCCAGATTTAAGGCCCTCTACCCAGCTTCGCCCTACAATAGTCCTGTCAAGTATTGTGTTCATGGTTCATGAATCTAATGCGTCTGTGAACGTCAACAAGGAAAGCTTTTTAAGAAGTCATCGGACCGATCTCACTTCAGACGATGGAAATAACGTCATCAAGAAACACAACCAACCTATTTCAGACCTGCGCACAAAGTAACTCATTATTTGCTACATTTGCTAGAATCCTGGCATTTCCCAACTTACTGGGCCTGTTTGTCGTTAGCATCGAGGCTCAGAGCGGGAGCTCATCCTTAGCTTTGTGAAACCTGATGAGAAAACCAAGCTAGAGTGACAGCGCTCTCGTAAGCCCTCACACACTGAATAAGAGCGTTAGCAAACGTCATTAGAGCTCATCTTCGACAGCTGCTGTTCAATTTGTGATTAAACGCTACTATTATTAGCGTCTGTTCAACATACCTAGAGACCTGACTGATGATTCACTATGATCACATGGCACGCTTCGTCTCTGAAGTTATATCTGGGTACACTTTCTTACGAATGCTTCACTATCAATATCAGTGTCTGTAATTTAGCCTATTATAGTCAAGTGGAGGGTTGTCCAGTCATAACTACAAAACCAATATATTCATCAAACCGAAAGGTCATCTCCTATTTTGTGTCGATGACTTCAAAATCACTTAATTATCAACGCAAAGAGAGAGAGAGACGGAGAGAAATCATGCGTGGGCAAAAAAAGGAAACAATCAAAAGGTTTTATATACTGTACATTGGCCTACAATACAAACAACAACAAACAACAACCTCATAAAATCCTTATTGATATACACACAAAAAAAAGCCCAACAGCTTTACAAAGACACTCTCCCGGATAACTAGTATAGAGTCGATCGCCAAGAGCTTTCCAGCACAATTAGTGATAGCACTAATTGAAATGTCGCCTCTTCTTCTCTCTGAACCCGGTCTTCGAGTGAACAGCAACTCAGGCAGGGCCCCAGTAATCACACTCTGGGGGGATTACTGACCCAGCTGACGGCTAACTCCACCATCTGCTACGTGATAAGTTGCAAACCACCCGCAATGATGCAGAAGGCTGTCTGTAAAACGAGACGCAACCTAACCAACCAAAAAACAAAGATATTTACGGGTGCATCGCACCCTTAAATGTTTAGATTTGTGGCATCTTCATGTAAATGTTGACACAAAAAAGTCTGGAAAGTGTGATAGAAATACTACAATATTCGTGGGAAACGGTGGGACACTTGAGGCTAAAACTGATAACACGAGGGACGTGAGGAATGGAACTGTATACATTTGAATATGTATACACTACAGCCAGTCTCTTCACATAGATGGAAATGCACCAGGCTTGAGAGCACTGTTTATTGTCTTTGGAGTATCAATGACAGAGTTGTAACAGCCAGGGAGGGGCCTCCATGTGGTCAGTGGTGCAGAGGGAGAGAGGCAGAGAGAGAGAGAGAGAGAGAGAGAGAGAGAGAGAGGCAGAGAGAGAGAGAGAGAGCAGAGAGAGAGGCAGAGAGAGAGAGAGAGAGAGAGAGAGAGAGAGAGAGAGAGAGAGAGAGAGAGAGAGAGAGAGAGAGAGAGAGAGATAGAGAGAGAGAGAGAGAGAGAGAGAGAGAGAGAGAGAGAGAGAGAGAGAGGCAGAGAGAGAGGTCTCTACTCGTATCTCTCACAGTCCTTTCAGCAGTGAGGTCACTGGTCATCTGGGTCTGAAGGAGAAACCCTCCATCTCCTCTGTCCCCCCCCCCCCCCCCTGCATGCAGCTCAGCCAAGCCACCCTTATACGCAGGCAGGGACTGCTAGCACCTGAGAGAGATGAGATTCAAGAGGCAGGATGATACTAGAGCCGTAACTTGTGAGACATGATTTCCACTCACAAATGAGAGGGCATTATGATAGTCTGAACATGTATTCCTCAAACAGCTGAGGGACATGTTGGGTCGGTTAAGTGGATAGCATTGCTTGAGGTGAATCTCATACGACTCTGTTGGTTTAATAACAACTAAACATGAGTCAATTGGACAATCCTCACAAAACACACACACACATCCTTTTGGGGGTTGAAAAAAAGAAGAAAATTGTCGTCTGGTTTTTCCTCAAGTGTATTTCATCCCACTCAGTCGACATCCTCTGGCGCCCTGTCAGGCAGAGCATATGCATGCAGGAACTATTTCCAATGCCTCTTTGTCAGGAACACTGGTTACATAGACTGAGCCGGTGCAGAGTGCCAGCGCTGACGATGGCGGCATTCCTCTGCCACAACAGGCCCCGTGAAAGACCGGGGGCCTGAAGTCGTAGTGTGGGTTCCTGGGCTGATTATTAATCAGCCTCGCCGCTCTGAAAAAACCAAGGGCCTAGTCACGTGGCCACTTCACTGGGGGGACTTGGCAGAGAGGGACAGAGTCAGAGTGGGAAGAAAGCCTCTTCTGTTCGCCTCCCCTGTAATTTTATGTGATTGAAAGTATTGTTGCGACATAATAACGGGCCAATGTCGGACTTGCAGGCGATGTTTGAGCCAACTGCCACTGAGGATTGGTAAGTGCAGCACACTGATTCCGATGAGGGACAGCAATTAAAGGAGGTTTCAGACGGCTGTTCCAGTTAGGAGCTGTGTAGTGTGAAGTGAGTGATTGTGATAATTTGTCAGTTGCCTTCGCGCCAAGAAGAGCAGAAAAAAAAGTTTGTCTCGCCTACACTGTACTCTTTGTGAGGTTGCGTTTCCTTCAAAGTATCAACGTTAAGTATTTGTAGTAATCTACCATTTACAATAAATATTCCCAAATATGATTAGTTGGCAGTTGGGAGTTGGCAACTATAGTTACTGTATGCAGCCTTGATCTTATTCAATGGCTTCCCCTTTTGGTGGTCCGACACTGGTCATGGGAAAAGTCCCTGCCTGACCAACACACTAGTAACTCAGCCAAAAAATAAATACACTGCAGTAAGTGACTTGAGTAAGTCAACACTGCGATGATAAATCGTTTCTCCGTGCAGTGAAAAATGAGCAAATATGATAACAATGACCTCTAATCTATAATTTGCTCCTTCAGGAAATGAGCAGGCCCTCTTGTTATTTTGACGAAATGGGCAAAGTGGCAATTTCACATCTGGGTAGTAACCGATGTCAATTATTCACGCTCGTCAGCTGCCTCTAATGCGCCTAATTTGCTTAATAACATATCATGCTGAGAAGCACCGAGGAGAAGTCATTTAAAAAAATGAAGCTGCAGTTCTCGATTCATAACATAAGCGGACCTTCATGCATAGAAAGATGACACTTGAAGGTCCTACATGCACAGATCAGTAAACAAGAATCCCAAGTAAACTGTCCTAGTGTACAGTATTACTCATGTAGTACTAATGTACTGTAGTACTAATGTGTTCCTAAGATGTTAGGACCCATAAAACTCTATTTCTTACCTCTATATATTGACTGATCAAATATGATACTGTCCTGTAAACCCCATAGAAACAATAAACTTTTTATTTTTATTTTTTACACAATATCCAAATTGACTCCTAAATCAATTCTGCACCGAAAAAAGTAAGAGTAATATTCTCCACATCACATTTGTGATCCTTTAGTCTCATATTTATGTGTTTGGTTCCTTTTCAAGATTCCTGTGTCCCACTATCTGTTCAGTGCAACATGGAGATTGGCAGAGCCACATCTCACAGCCAGGCATCTCCAACCATCTCCTCAGGTTCCAACCTCCCAGCTTCGTCTAACCTTCACACGGCAACAAAGAGACGACAGTCTCTACACGTCAGCAACAATCTCCATGTCTTTTGTCCAAGCAGCCCTCGCCCGCCACCCCACCCACCCCCCGTCCATGCCCCATCCCACACACTACTCTCTCTCTCTCGGTCGGTAGTCCAGCAACAGCTGTTGCTCCAAATTGCGATGTAACCACCAATAATTCCTGCCTTTGGCGGAGTCAGGCTGGTGGAGGAAGAGGAGGCAGGCTGGTGGAGGGAGGAAGGAAGGGGAGGCAGGCTGGTGGAGGGAGGGAGGGGAGGCAGGCTGCTGGAGGGAGGGAGGGAGGGGAGGCAGGCTGGTGGAGGGAGGGGAGGCAGGCTGATGGAGGGAGGAAGGAAGGGGAGGCAGGCTGGTGGAGCGAGGGAGGGGAGGCAGGCTGCTGGAGGGAGGGGAGGCAGGCTGGTGGAGGGAGGGGAGGCAGGCTGGTGGAGGAAGAGGAGGCAGGCTGGTGGAGGGAGGGGAGGCAGGCTGGTGGAGGAAGAGGAGGCAGGCTGGTGGAGGGAGGGGAGGCAGGCTGGTGGAGGAAGGAAGGGGAGGCAGGCTGATGGAGGGAGGGGAGGCAGGCTGGTGGAGGGAGGAAGGAAGGGGAGGCAGGCTGGTGGAGGGAGGGGAGGCAGGCTGGTGGAGGGAGGGAGGGGAGGCTGGTGGAGGGAGGGGAGGCAGGCTGGTGGAGGGAGGGAGGGGAGGCTGGTGGAGGGAGGGGAGGCAGGCTGGTGGAGGAAGGAAGGGGAGGCAGGCTGATGGAGGGAGGGGAGGCAGGCTGGTGGAGGGAGGAAGGAAGGGGAGGCAGGCTGGTGGAGGGAGGGGAGGCAGGCTGGTGGAGGGAGGGAGGGGAGGCTGGTGGAGGGAGGGGAGGCAGGCTGGTGGAGGGAGGGAGGGGAGGCTGGTGGAGGGAGGGGAGGCAGGCTGGTGGAGGGAGGGAGGGGAGGCTGGTGGAGGGAGGGGAGGCAGGCTGGTGGAGGGAGGGAGGGGAGGCTGGTGGAGGGAGGGGATGCAGGCTGGTGGAGGGAGGGAGGGGATGCAGGCTGGTGGAGGGAGGGAGGGGATGCAGGCTGGTGGAGGAAGAGGAGGCAGGCTGGTGGAGGGAGGGAGGGGATGCAGGCTGGTGGAGGGAGGGGATGCAGGCTGGTGGAGGGAGGGAGGGGATGCAGGCTGGTGGAGGGAGGGAGGGGATGCAGGCTGGTGGAGGGAGGGAGGGGATGCAGGCTGGTGGAGGGAGGGAGGGGATGCAGGCTGGTGGAGGGAGGGAGGGGATGCAGGCTGGTGGAGGGAGGGAGGGGATGCAGGCTGGTGGAGGGAGGGAGGGGATGCAGGCTGGTGGAGGGAGGGAGGGGATGCAGGCTGGTGGAGGAAGAGGAGGCAGGCTGGTGGAGGGAGGGAGGGGATGCAGGCTGGTGGAGGGAGGGAGGGAGGGAGGGGATGCAGGCTGGTGGAGGGATGACCAGGGGGCACAAAGGACAGGCCAGTGAGGGGCTTGGCGGGAACGCCGCAAGGATATGTGCTGCATCCCGGCAACGCTCAGAACAGACAAATAGAGAGGGGGGGGGGGGGGGGAGAGAGAGAGAGAGAGAGAGAGAGAGAGAGAGAGAGAGAGAGAGAGAGAGAGAGAGAGAGAGAGAGAGAGAGAGAGAGAGAGAGAGAAAGTGACAGCAAAGAGAGAAGAAAGGAGAGGGGAGAGACAACAGAGAGAGGGGGGCAAACAAGCCTATCCTCATGAGTTCTGCCACCAGTCCTCTCTGATGTAATGTACTCAGCTCTCTACACAAAGCGGTTGGGGAGCAGGCAATATGGGATTAGTTATTTTTAACAAGCCTAGCGGTCCTTAAGAAATCGTGGGTCTCTTCTATGATTAACAGTTGAGGCCAGTGCACTGGGAAAGCAATTCAACGACTTAATTTACAAATTTTGTACGTTTTTGATTGCAAAAAAACGTTGCGCAACTTTCAAAAGAGTTGCGCAACTTTCAAAAGAGTTTGATAGGGATCATTTTCAACCTGACCTGTTATAGTTAACCCAAGTAATGATAACTAAACTAGTTCTATATAGGCTACAAAATAAATATATAAAACAAAATCCATAGCCTATAGGAAACCTCACGGGGTTGTCCTTGAGATGTTGGCTTTAGATATTGCACTACGACATGCCATGTATTGATGAACGTAAAACAATTAAAAACAAGAACCATCCTCGGGTGAAGACGGTTTAACTTCGATGACCTTAACATGTTGCCAATCCGGATTAACTAACCTACTCAATCTATTATATGCCGACCTCCTGTCCGACTGAAAATATAGGCGATGTCAAGATGCTCAGAGTGGACTGACCAAAGCCAAGTTGGCACAGAATTTAACATACTATTCCGTTCAACGTACAAAAATGCAATAATCTATTTCAGAGAGTTGCACTGATGATATGAGAAAAGTTGCGTTACAAACACACTGGTACCTTTCAGGGTAACTATTTGGTGCAACCGAATAATGCCAATTGCGTTTCACCAATTTCACCTTGGTTAAAGCGTTATGGTATGTGGTTTAATGCCAATTTTTAAACCCATGCAATTTAAAAGGACAACATCACGTGTGATATTAAAATAAAGGAACAAAAATAACACGCGTGAGTAAGATATCCCATTCCGAAATATTAAAATCACATACCTTGTTGCATCAGAAGAAATGTCATTCCGACCAGCATAAACCAAAACACGGGGTTCTTCATGGTGATTGGTTTGACGGGTCTTTTCGGTGTGGAAGTGCGTTGTTGGTCAGAAATAGACGTCAAAAGGAATATCTCCGAAAAGTGAGGAGAAGCGGAGGGATGTTCCCACAACGTGTCTGTCCTTCTATCTAACTGTAATGCGGCCACCAACGCAAGCACTACAGAAGTCCCTCCTTCACCGATGTATTGGTCGTAATTTGTGAGTGGCTGCTTGCTAGGCTTGTGGTGCGAAGCGCCGCCGCTGTCCAAGAACCCGCTGCTATTCCATTAACGAAGTCAGCAACAGTAGACCGCTTCTTTTTCGTTTTACAACAACGGGGTCCGCGTTTTCTACTGAGAAGTATATCTATATGGGTGCATGCAATCAACGGCAGGATTTGTTTGGAAACAATGAATATTTGTTCTTGATTAGGTTCAGCTTGGTTGATTTTGTTTAACTATTTGATTTGGTTCAGAGAATACAATGTTGTATCTTCTACACTGGGAAAAGCAATAGGCTACATTTAAGACATGTACTTTATATTCATGTCGAATAAACATGAGAGGAATACATTTAGATGTTTCGGGGGTTGCCTACGCGGAAAAGATAGTAATTTGACAGTAGCACAGTTGATTTTGCACCCAAGCACTTATAAGCTGCAACAGTATACAATGACGGTTATAGCGCAATAACAATAAAAACGCAGTTCCTCTGGCAGTTGGCTGTTTGGAATCATATTTTTGCTGCATGACTCTTGTTGGTATTGGGTCCAATGAGTTTGTGCTGGCAACACTTCACTTCAGAGTTCAGCCTAATTCTGTAAGCAGTCACAACATCCTTTAGCTACCTCTAGATGTTATGAACGCAGAGCGGTAGAACGCAATATATATCACTTTTCAATTGCTCTGGTACAGGGCAGTCGATCTGGATAATTACGAAGTAAACTGTTTGGTCAGCCCCATTATTTTTGCAACGTCCAGACTGATTTGTTGTCATCTTTTGACCGCACGACGGCCAACTCAATTAGTATCAACTTAGATTCGTCTGTGATGTTGTCGTACCCTCAGAACAGTTTCCAAAGGCAACGCTTAAGATCAAGACAGCTCTGCCTCTCCCTGGCGCATTGCCTAACCTGATTCAAATAAATTATACTTGCAGGATAGTAACTTTAAAATGTTCTGGAAGTTCTTAATAGCCTATTAAATCTGGTATAGACAGAACAATATCCTGTTTTCCTAGTTGTAGATCAGCCAGGATCCGGATGGGCTAATTATCCATGTCATTAAATATCTGTTACATCTTAGAAGGTTCCTCCTTCTCCCGACCACTAGGGGCAGTGCCTCATGGATTTGGTTGGGGTTCAATCTAGGTTGATACAGTATTATATACAGGGGCGTAGCCACGACATTATTTCTGGGGGGGGCAGCTCTGGCCAGTCTTTTATTTGGGGTGGCACTTGATTGTCAAAAACTACTATTTTAAAACTCACACACTGCATCACTCAGAGCAGCAGTTTTCTAACGGTATCCAGTGGTTAGCTGCTAGTCTCCATTGAAGCGCTGTCAGAATGCAGGTACGTTGGTTTGTGTCTTGCGCTGTTGATGGGGGCGTGGCCCAACATGTTGCGAATATGGGGCTTGTAGCATAAGTGACAAATGCCAATATAAGACTTTAGATTTTATTTAAATTTTTATATTCATTTCAGCTTTATACCGTTTCTGTCCAGGAAGGTAAAAAAAAAAAACTTTTGTTTTTGTGATGTTGGGGGAGGGGGGCCGGCAGGGTGGCCATTCTCTGACCAATGGTGGCCGTGGCCCCCCCTGGCCACCACGTGGCTACGCCCCTGATATTAAAACAATATCGTACAGTATATTGGACCTTGGTTTCGATCCAATCACGAGGAAGAATAAGAATCATGTTTAATGAATAATGAGACAAACTCGACGCACTGAGATTTGTTCATGTCACTCTCACCTTCTCTTCCCAGAGGAAGGGTATTAAGTACAACCAGGTAAAAGATTCTTACCACAAGCAGTTAGGGTCCTGAACTCCCATAACTGTTAGCCTTTTATTGCCAGTGTCCTCTTGGTTTAATGGTAGTAATGTGACAGGCTGGGTTTGAAACCTCTCAGGTTAGTCTCCAAGGTAGCGTCTTCCTAGAAGGCTAGGGCAGAGGGGGATCAATACTGCACAAGTGGTTGGAAAAACCATTCTGCTATTACGATGATGCAGACCTTAAAACCACAAATATAGATGTCTGAGAATGACTGAGTCTCCTAATCGGACAGGGAGATCCCGCCTTGGCGCAAACACCATGCGCTCCCTGTCGTGCAGAAGCAGACCTCCTAGGAATAAAATAAAAAAAGTGGGCTCCATAAATGACATCATGTTTTAAAGATAGCCTTACATGTTCATATCCACACAGCTTTAGAGCCAAGGCAAGATCGATTAAATTCCCATTGTGGGGGTCATGTATCACAATGGTATAATGTTCAGCACCCATACCCCTGCCTCTGGTTACAGTATACAGTGGGTAGGAATGATCTTCATTCCAAAAAAGACATTAAAATAATTCCATGTTCACAAACATCTCACTCTCTATATATACACAAATATATATAGACACACATGCACACATATATACATGTATATATATATGGGTATATATATTTATACCAACAAGTTGATCTGAGCGAGACACCATCAACTGCATTCCAGATGTACTGATGTTTCCACCGCTAAGAGCAGTGCTTTTATACTTCATCTGGTTGATGTGGAGAGGATTCACTTTGATGACATGTACCTTCCTGTGATCTTTCTGCTCAGTCGTTTTCCTGAAAAGGCCCAGGAGTCATGACTATCTCCAGGGAACAGGAGCAGGTCACAGGACACAAGGAAAAATTGGTGTCTTGGGTGGAAAGGCAAAGCAAGTAGCCCGAGGCTGTTTGTTTAACCTATGTTTTCCCCCCATGTTGGCGATTACAGAAGGTAGCGTCACCGAAAGTAAATGTTTTTTTTTATATAAATGCGGGGGGAAAAAAATCTTTAAGAAACCCAACCGAGAGTGACTGCAGTCAAGTTCGGTGAAGTGCAACTGTGAGTCAAGTCCACATGTCGATGAAATCCCCGGATCAATTGTAAAAATCGGAGTCAAATCCCTCAAGGAATGGGACGACTGCTCTGCAGAAAATGAGACATACTTGCAAAATTGATTATTTGACAATCCTGCTTAGCGCATTTGTGCCAAGGCAAACCACTAGGATTATTACAATATATTCACAACAGGAATAGTCTGTCAGCCTGGAGGGGTTTTGTTATTCCAGAGCAGTAACTGGCAGAGCAGTAACATTCATTGAGAGATGTAGTGGAAATTTAAAAGTACATGGTCTGTGTGGACTTGGTCTGTGGTGTGGGCTTGGTCTGTGGGGTGGACTTGGTCTGTGGGGTGGACTTGGTCTGTGGGGTGGACTTGGTCTGTGGGGTGGACTTGGTCTGTTGTGTGGACTTGGTCTGTGGTGTGGGCTTGGTCTGTGGTGTGGACTTGGTCTGTGGTGTGGGCTTGGTCTGTGGTGTGGACTTGGTCTGTGGTGTGGCAACGACCTGTGTGGACTTGGCTGCTGTTTGGACTCCACAGAAAGAGGAAAGAGAGAGGACAAGAGTGTTAGAATCACGCTGCAGGTGATGAACTAAGACCACATGGGTAGGAGGCAGAGAGTTTAGAGTGTGTCTTCTCCCTAAGTCAGCCTTCACCGATCGGAACCTCTGACCTGTGTGTGTGGGATGATCCTAAGGCCTGGGAAATTGATATAACTCAGTGGTAGAGCATTTCACTGTGGGTCAAGAGGTTGCAGGCTCAATTCCCCCCTTTCCCTATGTTCGATTCGGATAAAATGGTCTGCTAAATGAGAACATTAATATTCTAACAGGCACTGCCCAGTTCTGGTGGCATATTCCAAGAGTCTTTTGCCACAGAGCATTCTTCACTTCACCTACAACTTCCATGAAACTGACAAGTTATCGTCTTGTCTGCCCCCGCAGGGCAGGAGAAAAAATATGATTCCAATAAAAAGTCTGTATGAACACGAAGGACATTAACGCTGTTCTGTAAATGAGGGAAAACTCCAGAAAAAGATTATTATGCAGTGAAAGAGGACCACGGTGGATGCTGACGCTTGAGGGACCAGGAAGGGATGGAGGCATATTTAATACTAGTAGTTTCATGCATTTTTATTCACCGTGGGACACCGGTTGTATTGCATACAAAAGCGCCTCAGGTTTTATTAATCCACATCTAAATCCCAGTGTCAGTTCTCTTACTGTGGGTCTGCAGAGAAGTCCATTCTGTCACAGAGAGGAGAGGGAGGAGGGCGAGAGGAGAGGAGGAGAGGGAGGAAGAGGTGGAGGAGGGGGAGGAGGAGATGAGAGAGAGAGGGGAACACTGAGTGGTACTGGAATGAAAAAAGGATTTAGAAGACAGAGAAGCCCCATCATGCAACGTTGGACTGCATAAGTGTACTGCCAATGGTGGGGGGGGTGTGTGTGTGTGTGTGTGTGTGTGTGTGTGTGTGTGTGTGTGTGTGTGTGTGTGTGTGTGTGTGTGTGTGTGCGTGCGTGCGTGTGTGTGTGTGTGTAAAAATACGGAGGAGTCAGATGGCTGAGCGGTGAGGGAGTCGGGCTAGTAATCTGAAGGTTGCCAGTTCGATTCCCAGCCGTGCCAAATGATGTGTCCTTGGGCAAGGCACTTCACCCTACTTGCTTCGGGGGGAATGTCCCTGTACTTACTGTAAGTCGCTCTGGATAAGAGCATCTGCTAAATGACTAAATGTAAATGTAATGTAAATGTGTAGACTCTGAATGTAGATGAAGTCCTGATTCCCGGTTGACGAGCTGGTGGGCGCCATGCCTCCAGTCTGCCATCCCCACCACCTGGGCCAAGATGAATCATTTTCACGGCGTCGTGTTTCCGTCGAGGCAGAGGGGACAAATGACCTGACATTTCTGACATTTATTTGAGTCTGACTTTCGCGTGATAATCAGCCCCGGCAATCTTATAGATATATATCACAAAAACAACGACATAAATCCACACGGAATGGGAGCAAGGGGAGGAACACAAACCAGGCCCTGAATCTAGGAGGACAAAGAAGCTGCTTGAATTAAATGAAAAGTATGACAGCGTAAGTATGACAGCGTAAGGCAAATACATTGGAACATATCCTTCCATTAACCCCTGAAACACGTTCCCCACGGAACAACACACTAAACCTTATATTGTCTGACAGCTGGAATGTAAATATTGTAGTGTACCTGTGTCTGTGTGTTGAAATACATGCACCATCTAACTCTTCAACTATACCCCCACTTACACCATACTCTATTCATATCAATAATTAATGTCCCTCTCTAAGTTCAACAGTGTTACTACTCCATAGAGACCTGGCTTAGGGGCGAATAGTGTTAGAGAGCGCATAATAGGTTGCTGAATCGTAACACTAATTGCACATCTGTGAAGCTGTGAGATAATCTCAGCATTATAAAAACCTTTTGCTGACTATGAATTAGTGAGGGGAAAAAAGGGGTATTGTGTGTAGTTTATGAAACAGTGTAAGTTTAGAGGTCGCTTCCCTCTCCTTCCTCCATCCTTGAATTCCATTTACTCCTCTCCATCCCTCTCTCTCTTTCTCTTCATCACCTGTTCTCATCAGCTCTCATTTTTTTCTCTCCATCCTCTGCCAAGCACAGACGCCTAAAGAATTAATCTGACACCAGTGCGAAGCAACCTTAACCAATGACAACGGCGAAGATCCTCAAAAGTTCACCACTTATCACCCATCGGCTGATTGTCTGCAATGACAGGGATTGCTAGTGATGGATAACACTAGCTTGCGATACTGTTATACGGTTGAATATCAAGTGAGAAGGTGACTATGGTGTGACGAGTCTTCGCAGTAGCAAGACCACTTTTTTACGTGTGTAATTACTGCCCTCTGCTGGATAAAGGGCAAAACAACAGACCTCGATGCATTTTTAAAAAGAGGCTGTTTGATTGATTTTAAAATGCACACTCTCATCCTTCTGAAAACATCATCTAACATATGATTTCTAAATAACAGCCAGAAGTAAAAGTCTGAGTATGGTTTTGACTGTGTTGCATACAGCAGGCACTAAGTGTATCATGTATAGCTTGAAACAGACCCTTTCCTCCCCGTGTCTAACACCAGGATATGTTGATCTAGCAGCTGAGTTGCAGCGGTCACTCTCCAGCTCAGTGCTCAGGGATCGGGCTTGTTTCCTGCCTGACAGCCTCAGTACATCATGATGGATGGGAAAACCGTCTGACCTGGGTGAAAGCTGGGGCATCACTGCCCCCTTCTGGACTGGGTGTAGAACTGCATCTACACAGCATATCGATCTCAACAGTAACCAGAATGTGGATGGAATCTGTTTGACTGTTTTCATTCACAAGTATGGTTAAAAAAAAATTATGTTAGATGTCATTCTTAGAAGTTATTCATGAGACGAAGTAAGTGTAACTAGAGAGGGTACAATTTCTGGGGAAATTGTAGGGTGTGCTTGCTTGCGTCGGTTGCACAGGGGTCCGTTTTTGGATGACATTTTTACAACTGATATTTCTGTATATTTTATATAAAAATGCATACTTATTATTTATAAAGATTACATAGATTTAAAAGATTTTTTTTGCTGCTCATTTACAACTGAAAATACGAGTGAAGTGTAGAATGAAATAGATGTCTTCTCATTTCCCCTGCAAGAGGCAGCCTCATCGTTGAATCAAAACGAATAAATTTGGCAGACCGGTGTAAAAATTGACGTAATCTCTATGACTTAAACGTCCTTTTAAGTTTTTCCCTTCTCGTGATATTTTAAGGCATTCAGTCTACTCATATTGCATCCATTCATTAATAAAGAACCCCCTTTGAAGATTATTCTAGACGTTACCGGCAGTAGAAGATGGAATCGCGATTCAAACAGTACCATCTGCTAACTGAAAATATGCCCTCAAAAACGTAAATAAGCTTGACATTTATTTAGTGGAAAATCGCTTTCATAAAAAGCTCACTGGTAGCGATCATTGTCAGTAACAACGCCAAGTGCGATATAGCCCTGTGTGGAGAAGCTACCCCGGTAAATTGTACAGTACAGTAGACTACTGCTGTGTTCATCTTGGTAGCGATTGCGTTGGTTGAATTTGATTTAACGTTCCGTTGTACGGTTTAGCCTGAAATTAATTATTTTCATGAACAGATTGACAAAGTTTAGGCTGTGAAGTTAGGCAATGAAGTTAAGGTTAGTAGTTAGATAGACTTTTGATTTAAGTAAGGGGAGTGCCGAACATGTTCTGTCGCCGTTTGACTTTTTACAGCTGTGTAGATGTTTTTGTAGTGTTTCGCGTAGGCTACAGCGTTGCAGTGAGCTACAGTACACTGGTTTGAAACCACAGGTAATGGTAATTTCACCAACAAATCGTTTACTAATGTCAGAATAAACCCTACAACGAAAATGTATATGTGAGGAATGTTTATTTTAACGATTGAAAACAGATAACGCTACATCATAGACCACTGTAGTATGTGTTGCCCGGGCAACACAGGCTAATGTCATGATGCTAATACTTCAGTGAAATAGTAGACTACTGTTTCCGAAAGTAGATGTACTTCCTTAATAATATCAGCTTATATTGTACATTACACATCACAACTGTGTGTCATATCACAAAGTAAAATGAGTAAATAGTTATCACCCTGGCCTCTTTGCTTGTGGCGTTTCTGCAGCTGCCTTGCAGTAAAGCTATAGTTAGCCTAGCTATCCCCCAAGTTAACAGATGCGAAACGAATGTTCTGCCAAAGGTAGTCACGCGTGTTTTCGTGACGTTAGTGACGTAGTGACGTTAGTAACGTCAGTGACTGTGGCTAGCAAATTAGCCAACGTTAGCTTCACTTTTCGCCACAAAAACGTAACTTGAGCCTAAACCATGCAACGGAACGTAAATCCCAATAGAAGCAACTCAATCGCTACCAAGACTAAACTTTTGACACCTAGGTTGTCTATGTAGGCCAAATATTGACTGAGTTTTAGGGGGGCAAAAAGAATAATAATAAAATATATGTGAGAGAACAAAGGTTGTGCTCTCGCCGAAGGCTTGAGCACACCCAATTATATACACCCAGTTTTAGGTATATGTCTATTGTATGCACCTTCCTGCCAAAGCAAATTCCTTGCCTGTGCAAACTTTCATGGCGAATAAATCCCATTCTGATTCTGATTCTGATATTATAGCTGTAAGCTCAAAGCTAACATCAACATCATTCAAAAAGTATAAAGTTGTATTTTGTCACATAAATTTGACTTTTAAATAAATTTTTATGGAAAGGGTACTCAATTATGCATGTGCTCAATAACGTTTATTATTTTTATCCCCTCTACAGTCCATTATGTAATGTAAAAGGACATGTTTTTTGGTGGTGTATATTTAGAAAAAGGCTTGCTAAGATTGAAACATTTTCCTAGTTTTTGCACTTTCTGGGATTGTAGCCATTATTCTTTAAAGTATTATTTAAAACTACTTTGAAATAGTTGGTAATAGTCAGAAATAGGTTAAAAGCAAAAGCAAGACTACCATTTATTATTTTCAAAATGGCAAACTTATTTATTTTTCTTCTTTGAGCACCACTTTCTTAAAGCAGACATACCTTTAGGACCCCTGTGATTTTAGTTTAGTCCCTCAGAACGCCTGTTGTTAAATCCTCTAAGCCTCCATTAGGTTTAGATTTTTTATTTATGTATTTATTTTTCACAGTAATGGCAGACATGGCAAAAGTACACACATCCTTCACTCAAGTAGAAGGATGTGTAGAAGTACTCATGTTTAAAAAGAGTCATGTAAAAGTTAAAGTTCTCACTACACTTCTCAAATATTTTTTCAACTTTTCAAAACTTTATCTTTTTCAAAACTGTTTTTCGCTTATGGCTTTTTTTCCATCCATCCATCCATTCATCATCTGCCGCTTTTCCGGGTGTTGGGTCGCAGGGGCAGCAACCTAAGTAGGGAGGCCCAGGCTTCCCTCTCCCTGGCCACTTCCACCAGCTCTTCCTGGCGGACCCCGAGGCGTTCCCAGGCCAGCCGAGAGATATAGTCCCTCCAGCGTGTCCTGGGTCTTCCCCGGGGCCTCTTCCCAGTGGGACGTGCCCAGAACACCTCACCAGGGAGGCGTCCAGGAGGCATCCTTATCAGATGCCCGAGCCACCTCAACTGGCCCCTCTCGACGCGGAGGAGCAGCGGTTCTACTCTGAGCCCCTCCCGGATGACCGAGCTTCTCACCCTATCTCTGAGGGAGAGCCCGGACACCCCGTGGAGAAAACTCATTTCGGCCGCTTGTATTCGCGATTTTGTTCTTTCGGTCACTACCCACAGTTCGTGACCATAGGTGAGGGTAGGTTCAGGTGGATCGGTGCGGCGGATTGGTGCGGATCGGATCGGTAAATATTTTTTTTCAACCAAAAAACCTTAAAAAAAAAAAAAACAGTAACAAAGTATTTGTACTTCGAAGTATTTACAAAGTTAATAACTAAATATTTGTACTTCGTTACTTCCCATCTCTGAGTAATGGAGGATGTTTTCAACAACTCTGTTGATCTCTCCAGTAGCCTTTGGCGGGCCTCAACTGAATCTGTTTGAAAGTGGCTGCAAAAGAGTTGATGTACAAGGATGCCACTGGGAGGAAGCAATTCAGCATTCCTGTGAAGCTGTTTCATGGGTTTTAATCAGCAGAATCAAAGCGAGGGGCTTCTAAGGGAGTTCATGAGTGTATAGTTATCCTTCTGTCCTGCTGGTTTTAACCCTCGTGCTGCCTTCGGGTCACATGACCCAAAGGTTCATAACGAACCATCGTTGTGTTTACCCAATTTTACCCAATACAAAAACAAATTAAAATAATTTTCTTTTAACCTTCGCAATGTGGGGGGTCTGAGACAGCCCGACGGTTAAAAGAAAATGCTTCACTTTGTCTTTGTATGCGGTAAATCTGTCGCAATACGACGGTGGGTCACAATGACTGATGGGTCAGAATGACCCGAAGATAACACAAGGGTTAAACAGTAGGGTGTCCCCTCTCTGTAGCCACAGAGCTACCACTGGATGGTCTGCACCACCTGTACCCAGAGACCAGCTATCAGATGATCATTTTCATGGGAGGGGTTGGAAGGTTTAAGTTAAATATACAGTATTTTTGTTCCATTTTCCATTTGTCTTTGTGGTGGCAAAACAAGTGATCACGGTTGACACCCAAACGAACAGAAACATTGTTTCTATTGATACAGTAAACGGCTAATCCTCAGAGCAACCGACAAGGCGGGGTTTGAAAACCAGAGATCTTAGGTTTAACTTTTCATTGTGTTACCGTCGTGTTTGAATTAGGCTACCTTCCATTATTATAATCACCTTGTCCTTGGCCGTGTAGAATGTTTCACAGTCTCTGCGTGTAATCTCATTATGGCACTGGGATTACAATAATGCGTTTGATGAAAGCCCCTGGAAGACTTTACCACAAGATCTCAAGGCCATCTCGCTGATATTATTCCCTCATGTCGTCTTGGTCTTAACCACTACAGGCCAAATGCTAAGTCTCTTTTCTCCTGTCCCTCATCAAATATGTCTGCATGCGTGTCGCTCGTAGGCACCCAATCAAACGTATGGATCTTAATCTTCACAGGGGGATGAAACTTGGAGGAACAAAATCAGGATGATTAGCTTATGATTAGTTCTCCTGCCCTTCAGGTCGCTGGTCCACAGCTCCCGCAATGCCATTGTCTCTTTCCCCTCAAGATTTCCGACATCCATTCGAGATTACAGGAAAGGCTTAGATAGTCGCCCTAACCCTGCTAGTCCTGTCCTCATTGTCTCGTACAGGGTGAGATATGTGACATGGATCACAGGGGGGCAGAGAGAGGGGGGGGTCTACTGGAGGTGAGGGTCCACAGCTTAAAGGTCCTGCTGAACCCAGACTTGAGATACAGATTTTTCTTTTCTCAGGCAGATGGACACAAAGCTTGGCAGAAATCTTGAGTAACCTCAACGAAAAGGATTTAAGAATGGAACTTGGTGGATATCAAGTCCTTCTGGCCTTTTTGTGTGTTATTATAACTTGAACTGCACTTGCATTCACAATATGCTAAATATAAATGCTAATATCTCGGTCATATCACAACCTGTCTCAAAGCTTTCAGGCACAGAGATTTATACATATTTTCAGTAGTTTTTAAATTACACATCCCGGATTTAAATATTTAGCCTTCTGGGAAGGACTTTTATTGCGGACGACTCCAGCAAATTCAGTAACTCTGACGGTAACTCTGACTCTTCCAAGGATAATCTCTCTCACTCTCTTTCTTTGAATAATCAGAATGCAAAATATCATTGATATTATAGAACAAGCAATAGGCAACCATGGAAAAAATCATGTAAATACATTTTTTTTTTACTGCAACATAATTATGGTATACTGTCCTTTAATCCTCATGCACTCACAACTAGGTATCTTAGCATTCAAACCTGACAAACAGCCTAAACCCTTGTGTTATCTTCGGGTCATTGTGACCCTTCAGTCATTGTGACCCCCCCACGTGCTGCGACCACTTTACCTCATACAAAAATAAAGTGAAGCATTTTCTTTTAACCGTCGGGCTGTCTCACACCCCCCACAGCGCAACGGTTAAAATAAATGCTTTTTATTTTTTTTTGTATTGGGTAAAGTTGTCGCAGCACAAGTATGGGTCGTTGTGGACCTTCGGGCCATTGTGACCCGAAGGCAGCACAAGGGTTAAGTTCTCACTGTTGAGTTGGGGTGCTGCTTGCAGTACTCCTATGTCTCCACAAGAGGTCCTCGTGTTCCCATTCATGGCAAGTACAACTGAGCATGTCACAAAACACAAAGGATCTTGCATTTGCAAAATGAAGACATTTGAATTACATTTGTATCAATACTTGTTATAACTTAGATAAGTTCTGTTGGAATAATAAACAAAATCCCTTTAATCATCTGAATGTTGATCCCAAACATCTGTAGTATGACTCGATGACAAAAGTCAATTAATAATTTGGTCTCCTAACCCCGGCAAGTTCCTCAAATCCTTTTAATGAATAGTTTAACAGTTATGAATTAAGGCTGTAACAACCACACATGTATATCCTGGTCTGCAGTGTCACTGTCTAAATGTCTAGGAGTAGACATATTGAGTATTTCACCAGCTGAACTAGGTCATCCAAGATCACCTTATCTTTCTCGAGACCTCTGCTTTAAGGCCAACAGTTTAGATCTCACCCCACCACTCATCCTATGGAACACGTACACACCCAGGATGAAGCTGTTCTCGTATCTTATACATGCCGTCTTAAATCTTATGGTTCCACTTGACATATAGATGAACAAAATATCCAGTGTTTCTTCCTAGATAGAAAGATAAGACTATCCTTGTGATAGGCAGCCTTTAAAGTGCCAGCTCTGTTATCCTGCAACTGGAGATCTCTTATGTTGATATTTTGAGCATGGTCCAGTTTATCCGTCTGGCTGAAGAACTCAGTTTATTTGAACACATGCATTTTGGCTGATGTTCAAACATCCTGTCAGGATCACGGAGGACTGAGGGATCTTCGACTGTGACTGAGGCCATTCTTGAATGTTCAAGACAGATGTGTTTTTTACAGGGCATCCAATTCACAATTTAGGGGCATTGACATCATGCATCCTTCACAAATCGTCTCCTGTAAAAAAATGTTTCTCTCCAACCATAGATGGATTGTCCAAACTAAGCAGGAGCAAGTCTGTTGTGTATTAGTGGTCCCCTGTCGGAGGGCTGACCCAAGGCAACCCTTCCTAGCCTCTCAATCCTGACGGAAGCAGATAAGTGGTGAGTTGATGTTGTGTTGTGGCTCATTGTGACTAATTTACAATGAGAGAAAGAGGCATATATGAGGATTTACAAAATAACCTCTCCAAAATAATTTAGGTTATTTGCATTTTTAACCCTAACCCATATAGAGAGACAGAGACATATAGAGAGACAGAGACATATAGAGACACAGAGAGAGAGGGAGCGAGCGAGAGACAGAGAGACAGAGAGAGAGATCTGGAAACAAAGCTGGACAGAGAGGTGGGGGGGGGGGGTTAGGGTTGGGGGGGGTTGACAGATCAGCTGGGGGGTTTAGGGAGTCAGGGCAGAGGTGCATTAGAGAGAGAGCTCTGCCCTGAGAGCACTTAACTGGCTAAGAATGCAAGGAGGAGAGAGGGGAGGAGAGAGGGGAGGAGAGAGGGGTACAGGCAGCCCCCCCCCTCCCCCTCACCCCATATCCTCTGTATGTAGTACAAAGGCCGGTCAAAGAGGGACTGTGTGGTTTTATACTGCTCGTCTCCGACAAGGAAAGAGCTTTCTCAGGCGCCGAAAGGCATTGTATTGAAATGATCCGTTTCCACCAGAACCCATACGGTCCCATTAGGAGGGGTTGGAGACAGCATGCGGGCGGCATTCTGGTTCCAAGTCCTAATCCCAGGCTTGAGGAGCACCAGGCAGCCTGGCTGGCCGTTTGTTCAGGCTCTGCGTGGACGGAAGTCGGCTATGAGGGTGAAGCCACCTCTCTACATCGCCTGCCCTCCACCTCCCTCTCCATCACCATCTCTCCACCTCCATATCATCCACTCTCTTTCATCCTCCTCCACCCTCTCCCCTCCTCCTCCATCGCCTCCCCTCATCCTCCACCCTCTCTCCTCCTTCACCCTCTCTCCTCCTCCACCCTCTCCCCTCCTCCACCCTCTCTCCTCCTCCACCCTCTCTCCTCCTCCACCCTCTCCCCTCCTCCACCCTCTCTCCTCCTCCAGCCTCTCTCCTCCTCCACCCTCTCTCCTCCTCCACCCTCTCCCCTCATGACGGACAGCTCGGCTCGTCCCTGTGCGAGCCGTCCGTATCGACTCCCCCTCCAAGGCCTAATTCCATTAATCAGTGCAATTTCCCTGTGGGCAGTGGTTTATTTTCGTCATCAAATGTTTGATGAAATCTTTAGACGCGGCGTATTAGCGGCCCAATCCCGACAAATAGCTGATTGTGTTAACAAGTCACAAGCTGCGCCCAGGCTGCGCTCTGCTCTAATTTGAAAGGGAGTGAGGTGATAACGGGATGTGTCATCCTTTTGTGGGCACGCATTAATGCTGCTGGCCGAGAATGCAACTGACGGGGAAATCGACAATCCTTCCAAATGGAGCAAAACAGGAAGAGGAGGGGGAGGAGAGGAGGGAGGGGAGAGGAGGAGGGGGAGGAGAGGAGGGAGGAAGGAGGGGGGGGAGGAAGGAGGGGGAGGAGGAAGGAGGGGGAGGAGAGGAGGAGGGGGGGGACAGGAGGGAGGAAGGAGGAGGGGGGGAGAGGAGGAGGGGGAGGAGAGGAGAGGAGGGAGGAAGGAAGGAGGGGGAGAAAGGAAGGGGGGGGAGGAGAGGAGAGGAGGGAGGAAGGAAGGAGGGGGGGGAGAGGGGGAGGAGGAGTGAGGAAGGAGGAGGGGGGGGAGGAGGAGGGGGAGAGGGTGGTGCAGAAAAAAGAAAAACATTGACTTGCAAGCTGTGAAGCGACGGTGGGCTTTATTCCATTACCAGTCCTGATGGGGAGGGCTTAATGCATTGCCTACCGTGGTTTGAGATCTGCATTTTAGTTCCCTATTCTTCCCCAGCTGCTATTAGAGTGGAACCACATGTTACCTACACCGGCCAAGTTCTTGAAAGTTTTTTTTATTTGAGTTTTTTCCAGCTGAGCTATATGGAAAAGTTTAACATGCATGTAGGCTCGGTAACAATCACAACTGTTTAAAAAATGACATTTCCAATAGGGTGTGAAAAATGCTTCTGGTATTGATATTTTAGATGCATTCAAGTCTTAAAAATAAATAAAATTGCAAGCACCAGCAAATTCACAAGTATATCATCTACAGACGTCTACATGTATATTAGCTGCACTGCTTCCAATCACTATGTAAATTGGACGCACATATATCTGTACTGTTTATGATGAAGTCCAACCATGCAGCAATAGCAATACCATGTTTCCTCCAAATCTATTTAATGTAGATTTTGCTTCATCCTATAAGGGCCCTGTTTGTACAGCCACCTCAAGGATTTCCAATGTATACACTTGTGCCTTATTTCCCTACAAGAGCCATCTTTCATAATAACCAATTGTTTTGTACCTCACGAAGGACAACCAAACCCAGGTCAAAATAAAGCAATCTACAGCCACCCACACCAACATTTCATCACAGCCCTATATTGAGTGGTTTTCAAATACACTATATTCTAGGTGATAGGTCTTCAGAAATGAAGAGACAAAGACATATGCACAGGTCCTGCCCTTAATTTATACATGCTTCTGCATTTACAGGAGGAGAGAGGGAGGGAAGGGGGGGGGCGAGCGAGTTGTTGTCGATGCTTCGGTATTCACTTCCTCCTTCGCTCACCTCGCAGTGAAAGAGGCAACAGCTGTTCATTTGATGCCGCCAGCACCTTCGTTGACCCCATCTCCGCCTGCACGGCGACTGAGACCGAGGAGAAATTAGTTTTATTATCTGCTCCCTGCCGCATCCAGTCTAGCTGTGATTCCGCCCAGATTCTGTCCATTACGGGGGACCCTCTGTCTTATTAGTCTCAACACACTCGCTAACATGCCAAATCACTGCTTCGTTTGGCCGCGGAGAGAGAGAGAGCCTGCTTTCAGTGAGAAACAGACAAGACACACAGAACCCGGACCTGACGACAGATGTGGCTTTGGAGGTGTGAGCAGAAAAGTACTGCGTGTATTTGAACCGAATGAGTCCATGTTGAGTCAAGTTGTGAGGTTTAATATTAAACCTGGCTTTGTTTTGCTGTTACCCTGAAAGACGTGTTTGAATCTAGTCAACAGCGTTCCTGCTCGTTCTGTCTGCTTTGAAAGGAAACTAACTGCTGCTGTCCAGATGTGTGGAGGCGAGAGCCGGACAAGCACTGTTGCGAGTCTACAACCTAAAATGATGGGATAATGTAGCAAATCTGTACCTCTTACGGTATCATCATTATAAAATGTGTTTACTTTTTGTTTGATATATTATCTCCCTCTCTTTTAAAACACACAATGTTTGTTTGGATCCCAAAATCTCCATCCATTAATGCAATTGACTGCCGTCAACAACAACAAAAAAGCAGAAATAGGTGATTTCACCTCAACAGTTAGATTTTTTTATTTGATATATTCAGTCCCCAACACAATGACAGCCTCAGTGACATTGATTACCTGATGCAGGGTGTCCCTAATCCCAGAGTTCTCTTAAGAGTCACCTGGTCTGACAAATGGGTCCTTGTAAAGGAGTATAATGTGTTCTTAAATTATTTTATTGACGGAGAGGGGGAGATGGACTCAGCAGGTAACCATACAAACTGATGAAGCCAACTGTGAAAGGGTCAATTTGGGCTCCATTTTCCATTTCTTTATTGTCTGCGTTTAAACTCCAGCTGCGGGTCTCTGTGGGAGGCTTCCAGAAAACTTCAACGCCTAGTTGCATTTAACACTCTCTCTGGCTCCTTGCGGTGAAGTAGTAAATTGTTTTTAATTGCCAAGGCGCTGGCGTTCGCTAAGGCAGGCTGACGTGGTTTCAGTCCCGCCTCCCGCCGCTCTGCCTCAGTGCGAACGGGACTCACTGTGTGGCCAGTATGTTTCACATAAGTCGCTTTTATGAAGCTCTTTCAATTGCTTATGGGTGTTTAATGGGGATGATTGATATTTTGGTATTAATACCGCACAGCTATATTTGTCAGAAATAGTGATTGTGGAGAGAGTAGTTTCAGAGTAGTATGACAGGGTGTGTATGACCATGGATATCATGTTGAATCTTGTACTTGATTGGTAATGACATCTTATGATATGTATTTATATATTTGTTGATAATCCATAAGCACTCAATTACACTGAAAAAGTATTCAGACCCAATAATGGGAGACCATTTTACAAAATGTTACTTTGGAATGGGATTCTGCTTGACATTTATTTTTATTTATATATATATATATATATATATATATATATATATATATATATATATATACTGAAGTTTAAATCAATTATTCGAAGGTGAAATGTAAAAAAAGAAAAAGTATTCAAATTTTTGGTAAAGCTACTGTGCAGCAGCTTCTAGTCTTTTGGCGTACGTACAGGACTGTGCACAAGTCTTAGCCATAGCTTAGAATCCCAATTTTTTTAATAGTGACCCGGACTCTCAAGACTCAAAGAGCATTCTAAAGAAGTACGAGATGAAGTCATTCACATGCATGTTACTAGGAAACAAAATACCATCCAAGAGTTTGGATATCAGAGTAAACACACTAGGATCAATAACCAGGAAGTGGAAGCTCCTTCACACTGCAGAGGAAACAGACTGAAAACTGTAAGCTCAAACCAGACAACGCCACGCGGGAGAAACCAACAATCACCGTGAAGGAGCTGAGGAGGTCAGTGTCTGGGAGAGGAGTACTGGTGCGCCAGGCAGACATGTCCAGAGCTTGGCTTAGCACTGGCATGGTGGGAGGGTGCAAAGGCAGAAGATACTACTCAACTCAAGTACCATCTGTAAGCGTGGGGGGTTTGCCAGAAAGCACCGACCGGCTGTGGAGGTTTTGTGATGAGCAGGGGATTAGGATTCACTACATCATGAGTTTGAGAGGACGACAAAATCAATCCCCACTTCTTTTTAAGAAAATTATTTGTTATGGTCGCATCCTCAGTTATAAAACAAAAGCTGTCCCATTTGAATGCGAAACCTCTGCCCGTGGATCAGATTGATGTTTTTGGCCCAATCCCAAAGAGCTCTGTGGTGCAGACCTGAGACTGCCCATGACTGCAGACGCATCGTCCCTGTGCCAGGTGAAGCCAGGTGGAGGCAGGTGGAGACAGGTGGAGACAGGTGGAGGCAGGTGGAGGCAGGTGGAGGCAGGTGGAGGCAGGTGAAGCAAGGTGGAGGCAGGTGGAGGCAGGTGGAGGCAGGCGGAGGCAGGTGGAGGCAGGTGGAGACAGGTGGAGGCAGGCGAAGGCAGGCGGAGGCAGGTGGAGGCAGGTGGAGGCAGGTGGAGACAGGCGAAGGCAGGTGGAGGCAGGTGGAGACAGGCGAAGGCAGGTGGAGGCAGGCGGAGACAGGTGAAGGCAGGCGGAGACAGGTGGAGGCAGGTGGAGACAGGTGGAGGCAGGTGGAGGCAGGTGGAGACAGGTGGAGGCAGGTGGAGGCAGGTGGAGACAGGTGGAGACAGGTGGAGGCAGGTGGAGGCAGGTGGAGGCAGGTGGAGGCAGGTGGAGACAGGTGGAGGCAGGCGGAGGCAGGTGGACAGGTGGAGGCAGGTGGAGGCAGGTGGAGACAGGTGGAGACAGGTGGAGGCAGGTGGAGACAGGTGGAGGCAGGCGGAGGCAGGTGGAGGCAGGCAGAGGCAGGCAGAGGCAGGCGGAGGCAGGCAGAGGCAGGTGGAGACAGGCGGAGACAGGTGGAGACAGGTGGAGGCAGGTGGAGACAGGTGGAGGCAGGTGGAGGCAGGTGGAGGCAGGTGGAGACAGGTGGAGACAGGTGGAGGCAGGTGGAGACAGGTGGAGGCAGGTGGAGACAGGTGGAGGCAGGTGGAGGCAGGTGGAGGCAGGTGGAGACAGGTGGAGGCAGGTGGAAGCAGGTGGAGACAGGTGGAGGCAGGTGAAGCCAGGCGGAGGCAGGTGGAAGCAGGCGGAGGCACCAACAGGCTGTGGAGATTCTACTCATCACCGTGGATTGAGAATCTTGGTAATTATGGTCCACAAGCATTGCCTGACCAACCTCAACAATCTGGAGCACATCTGCCTAGAAACATCTGCAATAACCACTCAGACACTGTGCAAAGCTGGTACATGATCACACCCCGAAAGACCACACTAGGATGGCAGCAAAAGGAGAGTCTACTGTTAAATACTATGTTTCATTTCTGTTTTATTTTTATTACAAATATTTCCCAGCATAAAACCAATGTCAATTTACAAGAATGTATGTGTTTTTAAGGTAAATTATCAAACTGAACGAAATTCCGATGTATCATTTGCAATTCATTAGTCATTAATAGAAGATCATTGGTAAGAGGGATGGAAACTTCAGCAAGGCAGTTCATATCTTAACACATTTGGAGCATAACAATGGGATGTATAAAAATATATAAATAGTATACCTAGCCTATATCCTAAAGTATGTATATTTATGTATAAATGCAAACAATGTCTTAAATCAAACAACTACGTAAAACCTTGCTGCTCCAGTCTGTCTGTTTAAAGAAGGAGGATACTGAATGAACGTTGCCTCTGTTCGACTCGCCTCTAAGCCTCCAGATAATCCCCCTCCCCCCACACCGGAGCACAGACACAACCCAACACCATTCCAGACGGTCTGTCGATCAGAACTAGGACATTTCCACCTGAAAGCAGAAAGCAAATGCGGAAAAAGTGGATGCCTTTTTTTTTCTCTCTCTTTCAAATCAAACATCGATAAAACTTTGACTAACTAATTGTACTGCGGTTTTCTGACCTCCAACTAAGTGCATGAAAGCCTCCTTCAAATGACAGGTTAAATTGTATTACCAGTAACATTTTAAAGGTCTATGTGGGCACTCTGCTTTAATAAAGCAGTCCGCAATTTGTAAATGACTCCTCTTTTAGACTACATTAAGGAAGTTGAGCGAGGAACATTTTGTCATCGGATTGGGAGCCAATGGGCACGTAATCAGGAAGTCCGGAATGCGCTTGTCACCACTGAAGGGGATAATTAATGAGATTGCCTTATGAACTGGTTAATTACTGACTGTTGGCCCCCCTGATTCTCCCCAAAGTGGAAAATTTGTTCCTCAGCCTCCATTAGTTCTTGATTGTTAGAGTAGAGTAGAAAGGGGCACAGAGAGACAGAGAGAGAGAAAGGGAGAGAGCAAAAGAAAAGCATAAATGCACACTCAATTATGCGCTAACTAGGGGTTCCATTTACTAATGGGAAACAAGTTGGTAATTAATGTTGGCAATGATGAAGCCTTTTATGAGAGAAAGTCAAAGCGCTGAGGAACTAACAACACGCTCGTCTCTGCAAACACAAAATAACATCCACACAGACGGCTCATTTTCGGAAATTGCCGTTTCACTGTCTGCAATATGGAGTCTTTAACAGCTGCAATGGTTAGTTAAATACAACATGAAACATTTCCTAATGCATTTTTATGATATTTACGTGAGTTTATTCTGTATACTGGATGTACTTGGATCAGTAGTTCAGTAATATATATTGGTAATATCGTAATATTTTACAGCTTTGTACAATATTGTTGTACAAGATGATACAATATTGTAAAGTTTTGTAACATAGGCCCTGGCAAATGATGGATTTGGAAATATCAAGTCTCATGCTAGCCCAAAATCACCTCACTAAAATATTAATAAACAGTTAATACCTAATGCTTTTCATATAGACAACAGAAAACATATTCCCACCTCTATCCCAGTCCTTATACAGGGACAGACCGGTGGCCCCGGTCACAGTCACGTTGGGTCAGGTCATTCATGACACACTGGGACAAAACACTCTCAGTCTCAGTTTCCACACAGCTCCTTGTTCTCCTGTTTGTTCATCTGCTGAGTAGCAGCCAGGCTGTGAGGAGAGGGCTTAGCCAAAGGCTGAAGGCCCAGGCAGGAGACAGGAAGGCTGGGGAGCGCCAGGACTTTTCCTCCTAGGTTTCCTCGCTGAAGCGGGGGTAATCTTCCCAGCGTGGGCCCTTGTTCTCCCTCTTGGGACCTGGGACTGTATATGCTGCTTGGTGTGTGTGCGCGCGCGCGTTTGTGTAAACGTATGCGCTTGTCTGCACGTGAGTTCTGAGTGTGTGTATGGTGTGTGTGTGTGTGTGTGTGTATGGTGTGTTTGCGTGCCTGGTGTGTGTGTGTGTGTGTGTATGCGTGTGTGTGTGCCGATGCTTGTGTGCCCTGAGGTTGTGAATAGGGGTGATCCCAGGCACCTCAAGGAGTGTGTGTGATACTAATTATAACGACCCGCCCCCGCCCCCCATGTCAGTGGATGGATCTGCTGACCCGAGGTAACCCATCCTTTCTGTCGGTAACAAAAGAGGGACTGAAAGGGTCATGAGATCACACATGTTTAAATGAACTGGGAGGGTGCTCTCATTCATGTGATCCCCACCGCGGCGAGGGGAAACAACAGGCTGGTAGTGTGGGTGATGCACAGTGGCTAAGTGTATTGATAGCCACTGGGGTGATCAGAACAAATGTTTATGTTGTTAATGAGCACTGACACAATCATATTCTACTCTTTTTTTTACATAGTCAGAATGGGGTTCTGTCTAAACCAAAAACACATTTATCCTGGAGGGATTGTATTTGGGAAGTATCGATGCAAACTCTTTTAACAAAAGTTAGAAGAGTTTCTACTATACACACCCGACCATACTATCACACAACTGGTCCCTTCAATGATGTCTAATATTAAAATATCTTAAAACAGACACATCAAGCCCTTGTATACATTTCTGAGCATCGTAAGGGCCCTATAGTAGAAGAGTACTGAGACTTTTGAGTTAGAGGAATGACAGTTTCTCGTCCTGCTGTCGCCCCCCGCGCCCTGTCAGATCTCTGGAAGATGCTCTCCACCTCTCCTCCCTCCTCCTCCTCTTCCGCTGTCCCTAACCACCTCCCTCCCTGCTCCTCTCTTTCCTCATCCTCCCTCCTCTGCTACCCTCCTCCCTCCCTGTGGATTAAGTGGCTCTTGCTCGAGGCGCTTGCTGGCGCTGAGAAAAGTCCTCGCTCCCTCGCCCCCCCGCGTCTTCGCTGCCTCTGCCCCTCGCCCCCCCCGCGTCCTCGCTGCCTCTGCCCCTCGCCCCCTCGCGTCCTCGCTGCCTCTGCCCCTCGCCCCCCCGCGTCCTCGCTGCCTCTGCCCCTCGCCCCCCCGCGTCCTCGCTGCCTCTGCCCCTCGCCCCCCCGCGTCCTCGCTGCCTCTGCCCCTCGCCCCCCCGCGTCCTCGCTGCCTCTGCCTCTCCCCCCCCCTCTTCTTCTTGCTCACTTAGGAGGAGAAACTGACCAGCGAGAACTCAATTAGTGACATGTCTCCCTCCGTCGGGGGTCGATACGGCTGGTTGTTCAGAGGACCTCGCAGATCACGCCGGCTATGCAGAGTGAGAGAGACAGACAGAGGTGAGAAAAGAGAGAGCGAAAGCAGAATCTGCCCCCCACACAGATTTGCTTAATTGAGTTTGAATCCCACAATTACAGAGTAATAATGCCGTTTCAATGGGCTGGTGAGAGATAGGCGGTCGCCAGGGAAGTTGCACTGTACTGTGTCTGGTGCTGCCGGCCTGCCCTCTCTTTGTGTGTGTGTGTGTTTTCCATGAGAGAAAGGAAAGAGCGCGCGAGAGAGAGTGTGTTAGGAAGGGAGTGTGTGAAAGTGGTGAATTTCCAGCGGACTTTGGTTAAGCAGAGATTATCGAGTCCTCGATAGGACCCCCAGGAGACTGCAGGATCAACAATGACAGAATTAATGGGCAAGGCGTGATGAGAATGTCATCGCGGCTGGGGAGCGCTGGTGGCCTTTGAGCAGTCGTCCGTAACCGACGTGATTGTGCTCTCCTGAGCACTCCGACAAGCCTTCACTTGTTTATTTGTTTGTGTTCGTTGAATGTGTTTCAGGGTGTTAGTCAGTGGGTGAGGAGTGAGTCAAGGTCGTCTTTAATAACCACAACTCTGCTTCTTCTGCCGTGCGCGTTTGGTAAAAATCTACAATGTCGTATGCAAAACCTTGGTTTAGCAGCATGCTAAAATCCTCTGTCAGTGTGTACTTACAAGGTCAAACCGACAGCATTACATTAGTTACTGTAGAAATAACCATTCTACTTGGCTGCATGAACAGCTCCATGGACATTGAAAATCACATTTTATGCAACATTTTGTAATGTTGTATTCAATGTTCCCGATCTGCTCTTTACGCAACGTTGCTTAGTTGCTGTCACCAGATCCAGATAAATGACACCCAATGATTGGGATTATGACACACAAGCTTGACGGGTAGATCTAGGGTAAAACACATACCGTATCTCTACAATGTTTTCTAGTCAGGTGGCTGAGCGGTTAGGTAATCAGGCTATTAATCAGAAGGTTGCCGGTTCGATTCCTAGCCATTTAAAATGACGTGTCCTTGGGCAAGGCACTTCACCCTACTTGCTTCGGGGGGAATCTCCCTGTACTTTCTGTAAGTCGCTCTGGATAAGAGCGTCTGCTAAATGACTAAATGTAAATGTAGTACTACCAAGACGGACCATGTATTCAGCTACGATACAAACACAGTCTTCCCAAGCACACAAGCAGCTCCTGTGTTGACAGACATCTGTGGACTTATAAGCACCCAGCCATCAATCATTATTAGCAATAATGATGTGTCCATTTTGACACTCCAGAATCAAGTCTCAGCAAACAGCCCTTGAGAGTGGAAGCACATTGAGGGAGATGGCTTTTTCCCTGATATAATTTGTGGCCACAAATTACAAAACAGAGGCAGGTATAATGCGTGAAGTCAAGTTTGGTGAGGGAGAAAATGGAAAAATTTAGGGCTGTGTGCCACTCTAATGGATATCCTTGTAGCCTGGAGAAAATTGGGGCCAATAATGTGTCCTTAATGTCTGCCAGCAGTGTTTCAAGGAAAGTATCAGAAGAAATGTCCCCTGCCATTTCTACAAGCAATCACTTAATGGGACGGGCAAATCTTGACAAAATGGACATGCACTGCTCTATTTCTGGGCTTGACAGATGGAATGAGTCTGCAACAGCTCTTGTGAGAGAGAGAAATAAAATAGGTGGAGAGAAAGAGAGAGACAGAGAGAGAGAAAGAGAGAGACAGAGAGAGAGACAGAAAGAGAGAGACAGAGCGAGAGAGAAAGAGAGAGACAGAGAGAGAGAAAGAGAGAGAAAGAGAGAGACAGAGAGAGAGAGAGAGAGAGAGAGAGAGAGAGAGAGAGAGGGTGTGGCGTAATATTCAATTAAGACAATTGAATATCGTCTTAAATGTACTAGAATATGGATTCCCTCCCCCCTGGTATGGAGGCAATATCCATACTATATCCAAAGGATATTACTAATGAGAATGGCCGAAAACAATACAAACAAAAGCTTCTAAAAAACAACCCAGAGACACTATATGCCGACTCCTACAAAATTGGAGATGTCAGCAACCTAATCTTCTACAGTGACCAGCCCCTCGCCTGGCACAGTGCTATTAAAGCGCACTACCCCTCAACAAAAAAAGAAGGGATTTGCAATGGCTGGAAACTAAGAATAAGAGATGAGGAAGAACCAGAGAAAGACATAGCCCACATTAACCTGTACAAAACTGGAACAATAATAGTGCAAGGAAAAGACATCAAACAATTCCAACAAGACTTTTTAAATATTAAAGAGAAGGCACAACAGGAGAAGACTGAGAACATCCCCCTCATCCTGGCTGGGGCAGACTGTGCAGACGATGCCCCCCCTCCTGAAGGCCTTATAGAGACCACACAGACTCCCGTGGAAGTCGACGCCAGTGACGAGAGGATGTCTAAACTCTGCGCCTCTTTAATGGACATGAGAGAGAGATTCACGGGACTAGAAATTGAACTTGTTGAAATGAGAGAACTCATCAACACACTACAAACATCACAGACAAAAAACAATGAAAAACAGAGAAAAGTGCCTGTAAGCAATCACCAAGAAGCAGAGGAAAGAAGGGACGACCTCAAGAGAGAAGTGTCTGCACTAAGGATAGAAATGAAAGAACTACAGGAAGAAAGGTTGAGCTATCAGGCCCAGCTGACGGCAATGAGAGAAGAGATAAGAGAGCTGAGGCAAGAAAAAGAGCCAAGAACAAACCAACCCACCTCTGACCTTGACAATAACCTCGACAATATGGGACAAATCAATCTGGACCAACTGAACTCCGCCTCTTGCATAGAACACAACAACCATACCGAGGCCACACCACCTACAGAGAACACACACATTCCAGAAATAGTGCTCCTAATCGACTCGAATGGGAAGTACATAGAAGAAAAAAAGCTCTTCCCGAAACACAAAGTTACAAAACTCTGGTGTCCAAACATCCAGGGTGCCCTTCACCTGCTGAATGAAGAAAAGATAGGATCCCCCAGTCACATAATTATTCATACGGGTACTAACGACTTAAGAATACTGCAAGATAAAGTGGCCACTGCACTTAAAGGTGTGATAGAGAAAGCCACACACACTTTCCCTAACTCAAGAGTAGTGATCTCTACGCTGCTACCAAGAAAAGACTTCCACCCTGCCACCATCCAGAGGATTAATGCCAGCATATCCAGAGACTGTGCACTCAAGCCTAACGTCCAACTGGCCCACCACCCCACACTTGATCTTGACTGTCTGTATGACCAAGTACACCTTTACAAATCAGTCATCCCTACCTTCGCCAAGACACTCAAAGATGTAGCGCTCAATCGAAACCCCAACAACTCCCATAGGAGAAGCATAAGGTCACACAGCCCAACCAGAGCAAGGAGAAGTCTTGCTGGAGCTACAACCAGAGCAAGGAGAAGTCTTCCTGGAGCTACAACCAGAGGAGCTGCACACAGAGGACCTACGGCCAGAAACCCCCCCACAAGACTACAGCACCACCAGACAGACAGACAGACTCCATCAGGACCAGAATACCTACCGTCACAGAGTCCCCACCTCCCGATCCATTCTACCCAAACCAACCCTGGTCAGCCCCAATATCCTCCCCCCCTGAACCTACCTGATCCTCCCCAGTGCACCCTCTACAACCCATCCACAGAACAACAAGAGCCCAATCCTGGCCGCCATAGCTACGCTCAAGCTGTGAGTAGAGAAACACACCAAGCCCCATCATCCTGCGAGATGAGGAACATTCAACAGATGCTCAGCATGCTCTGCCAGCATCTTATAGCATAATAACAACAAAATATTAGAAATACTTTATGAATTACAAAGCTTTTACTATATCATGCTGGAATATACAAGGACTGAGGTCCTCTACTTTTGGCCTTAAGAGCAGAAACCCAGATTTTAGTAAAGAAGTAAAAAACATAGACATAATTATCCTACAGGAAACTTGGAGTAGAGGCGATGAACCTACTGGTTGCCCCCTAGGTTATAAAGAACTAATAATCCCATCCACTAAATTACCAAGAGTTAGACAGGGAAGGGACTCAGGAGGTATACTCATTTGGTATAAATCAGACCTAAGTCATGGCATTAAATTTATCAAAAAAGGAACATTTCACATTTGGATTGAAATAGATTGCAAAATACTCTCAAATGAGAGAAATGTCTTCTTATGTGCCATCTATATACCCCCAGTAGAATCCCCCTATTTTAAAGAAGAGAGCTTCTCCATATTAGAAGAAGAGATAAGCAACTTCCAAAGCCAGGGAAATGTAATGCTTTGTGGTGACCTAAACTCCAGAACTGGAGAACAACCAGACATCCTTTGCAACCAAGGGGATAAGCATCTACCTGGTGGAGACAGCCTCAGCTTCCCTAGGTGCCCAGTGAGACTCAACTACGACAAAATAACTAACAGAAACGGGTCTCAACTACTACAACTGTGTCGCACCCTTGGTCTCTATATAGTCAATGGTAGGCTAAGAGGGGACTCTTACGGAAGGTACACCTTCAGCTCATCTATTGGCAGTAGTACTGTGGACTACTGTATCACAGACCTCAGCCCAGAGTCTCTCAGAGCATTCACAGTAAGCCCATCCACCCCCCTATCAGACCACAGCAAAATCACACTGTATATGAACAAAGAATTAATTAATCAAGAATCATCTAAAACAAGCAATCTACATAGCATTAGTAATCGTTACCGATGGCGGAAAGATAGCCAAGAAACCTATCAGGATGCTATCCACCAGCCACAAGTACAATCTCTATTGGATAATTTCTTAAACAAAACATTCCCCTGTAATAGTGAAGGTGTCAATGTAGCAATAGAGAACATAAACAACATATTTGATATATCTGCCTCTCTATCTAATCTTAAAACCTCAAACAAAAACCCCAAAAAGGCCAATAATTATAAAGAAAAATGGTTTGACGAAGAATGTAAAAGCATGAGGAAGATACTGAGAAATGTATCTAACCAGAAACACAGAGACCCAGATAACCAGGCACTACGCCATCACTATGGCATAACACTTAAAGAGTATAAAAACATACTAAGGAAAAAGAAGGAACAATGTATCACAGAACAGCTCAATGTAATTGAAGAATCTATTCAATCAAATGTTTTTTGGGAAAACTGGAACAGACTATATAAACAACAACATGAAGAATTACCAATTCAAAATGGGGATATATGGATTAACCACTTCTCCAAGCTTTTCATGTACATAGATAAGAACCCAGAACAAAAACACATACACGATAAGCTCCAATTACTTGAATCTGCAATTAAGAATTACCAGAACCCTCTTGACTTTTCAATAACATTGAACGAACTACAAGATAAAATACAAAACCTAAAACCCAATAAAGCCTGCGGTGTTGATGGTATACTAAACGAAATGATCAAATTTACGGATGACAAATTTAAATTGGCCATACTAAAACTTTTTAACACCATCCTCAGTTCTGGTGTATTCCCTAAAGTCTGGAACCAAGGTCTGATCACCCCAATATTTAAAAATGGAGACAAATTCGATCCCAATAATTACCGTGGGATATGTGTCAACAGCAGACTGGGTAAAATCCTCTGTAGCATTATTAATAACAGACTCCTGCACTTTCTCAGCGAAAACAATATACTGAGCAAATGTCAAATTGGCTTTCTACCAAATTTCCGTACATCGGATCATATATTCACTCTACAATCAATTGTCGACCAACAAATTAACCAAAACAAGAATAAAATCTTCTCTTGCTTTGTTGATTTCCAAAAAGCATTTGACTCAATCTGGCATGAAGGCCTTTTATATAAACTGATAGAGAGCGGAGTCGGGGGGAAAACATATGACCTCATAAAATCAATGTACACAAATACCAAGTGTGCAGTCAAAATTGGACAAAGGCATACAGACTTCTTTGTCCAAGGTCGAGGAGTAAGACAGGGATGCAGTCTGAGTCCCACCCTCTTTAATATCTACATAAATGGTCTGGCGAGGGAACTAGAACAGTCTGCAGCACCTGGAATGCCTCTCCTGGACACAGAGGTCAAATGCCTCCTCTTTGCAGACGACCTTGTGCTTCTGTCCCCAACCAAGGAGGGACTACAGCAACATCTAGACCTGCTGCACAGATTCTGTCAAAATTGGGCCCTAACAGTCAATCTAAAAAAGACTAAAATTCTTGTTTTCCAAAAAAGAACCAGAAATCAGGATCCCAAATATCGATTCCTCCTGGGAACCAACCAATTAGAATACACCAAAAATTATACTTACCTTGGTCTAAACATCAGCACCACAGGCCACTTCCAAAAAGCTGCAAATGACCTGAGAGACAAGGCACGAAGGGCTTTTTACGCCATCAAAAGAAATGTTAAAATTGACATCCCAATCAAAATCTGGCTTAAAATTATTGAATCCATTATAGAACCCATTGCGATATATGGCTGTGAAATCTGGGGCCCACCTACTAACCAAGAATTCGCCAAGTGGGACAAACACCCCATAGAAAGCCTGCACGCAGAATTCTGTAAAAACATATTAAGAGTTCAACGCAAAACCCCAAACAATGCCTGCAGAGCTGAATTAGGAGTGTATCCTTTAATCATCAAAATACAAAAAAGAGCAACTAAATTCTACCTACACCTTAGCCAAAGTGATGAAAATACCTTCCACCACAAAGCCCTTCTATGCCAAAAGATGAAGCCAGATAAGAGTCCTCTCATCCAGCTAGTCCAGAAGCTCTGCTCACCAAACCCCACAGAGCCTCAAGACAGCAGCCACCTTATTAATCCAAAACAAATAGCAAAACAGCAAAAAGAAAAGTACATTGTTTATTGGAAAGAAGTTACACTAAAGCAAAATAAATTAGAATGCTATTTGAATCTAAAAAGACAGTACACAATGGCAGAATACCTGATCACTGTGTCTGAACCAAAAATAAGGAAGACATTAACTAAATACAGACTCAGTGAGCACAGCCTGGCCATAGAGACAGGCCGTCACAGGCAGACATGGCTGCCCAGAGAAGAGAGACTGTGCTCTGTCTGCTCACAGGGAGAAGTGGAGACAGAGCTCCACCTCCTAACAGAATGTGACCACTATACAGACATTCGAACCAAATACTTCCCCAAAATTACCAGCATATACAAGGAATTTGAAAATGTAACAAATAGAGAGAGACTGGTTTATTTATTGGGAGAAAAACCTAACTGCTGTATTTTAGCAGCAAAGTATGTATCAGCCTGTCATGACTTTAGAGAAAGCCACAATGAGGACAATTTATAATATGGCAAACATAACATGTTTTAATTTTTGTTTTAATATTTTGTTTAAATTTTACTGTAATTTTTCAGAATTTCAAATGTAGTATTTGATTTTTACTATTATTATTATCATTATATAACCTGTATGTGCGTATGTATGTGTATGTATGGGTATATGCGTGTGTATATATACGTGTGGGTGTGTATACATGTGTGTATGCGTATACATATATATATGTATATATACATATGTGTGTGTGTATCTATTTACTTATTTATTTATTTATACCGATTATTTGGCAACATTAATAATATACCAACTTGAATAATAATAACATGGATACAAGTTGTACACCTGTGTGGTGTAGATACACTGTATATGTTAAACTGCCGTGTGTGTCTCTGTATGTGAGTGTGTGAAATATAAGTATATATAAGGCCATGATTTACATTGATTAATATTTCTGTAATTCTACCGTTGCTTTGGCAATATGAACAATTGTTGTTTTCATGCCAATAAAGCCCTTTGAACTGAACTGAACTGAACTGAGAGAGAGAGAGAGAGAGAGAGAGAGAGAGAGAGAGAGAGAGAGAGAGAGAGAGAGAGAGAGAGAGAGAGAGAGAGACAGAGAGAGAGAAAGAGAGAGACAGAGAGAGAGAAAGAGAGAGACAGAGGGGGGAAAAAAGGCAACGCGCAAAGAAAAGCAAACCTTTCACAATCCATCCATCCGCCAACCCCCAGTGTGGGTTATGTTTGTGTTGCGCTTAAGTGCAGACAGTGACAGGAATTTCAATTATTTAATTAGGGCGAGAAAATGAAAAGACTTAAGTGTTGTGATTTCTACAGTGTTTCATAGATCAATCTAATGTGTGCTCACACTGGAAACCAACCAACACGGAAGAGAGGAGAGAACCAGGGCTCCTTAAATGACGCAATTAAAATGGCAAATTAGTTTCTTGATATATTCATTTAAGTGGTTAAGTGGAAGGGTGTTCTCCCCATCCTCCATGCCGTCTTCCGTGCGAGGAGGGGAACGCGAGTCTGCCTGCTCTTATGATTAGAGTCGCCGCTTATATGCTGACAAAATGCTGAAAGCACTTGCCGTACAAATTAGTCATCCGAAGGCTTCAAAAATTCAATTCTAAAGAGTTGATTTAGGCATTTAGGCAAAGCGTGGCTTGAGCTCGAAGGATTGAGAGACATTTTTCGATAGCTTTTAGAGGCCATTTCCATCATGGGGGTTTTGTGGATTCTCTGCCGTGTAGGGGAGACCCAGAGAGTGAGGTTAAATGATTCAATATTCAGCCGTCACCTTAGTATAATAAAGGAAATACAAGTTAATACATAACCAAGAAAGAAGAAAGTATTAAAAAACGGCATCATAACTTGAGAATGGGGTTAACTGTTTTGCTGCAACATTACGTGTTGGATATAATAAGTACATTCTAAATAAAGATATACATATATATAAAGATATGTAAAGTCTGCATGGCATAGTAATATCTGAAAATGATGTTGGGGGAAATATTCACCTACCCAGAGCAACTGGATCAACTTAAATCACACAGTATTCCTTCAAAGTAAAAAGCAGCAGTAAACTACTGTATTGTTGTGGCTATTGGTTGTGTCTGTGCAGAGGGATGATTAAAACCTTCCCAAAAGTTGTAGTCTCTTTTCTGATAACGCTGTAGTAAAGGACACTTTGTGCACTGCTAGAAATGTCAGCAAACATATAACATTAACATTAAAGGAAGGGTGTGAGTGGTGAGTGGATGTTGCAAAGGGGAGGTTAAAGGTTGTTTAAATTAAATCTGTTAACATCCACTTACCCCTGAAAAGCCCTACCTCACCCATACCAAGTATCACTTGCGTAACAACTTGTACCACCAAACCGCAATAAAATCTTACTACATCACAGTTCCTATGCGACTATAATGTTGTATTTTATGCTTACCTATGCAGTTACATGGCAGTTAATGTAACCTTAATGTAAAGTGCTAAAAATAACAATAAAAATACAAAACGATTATTCCCCGGGCAAGATCCACGCTGACTACACCCGCACATCTTAACTACACCCATACATAAACGTGTACTTTTCATAACAAAATTCATGTCTCAAAAGCTGGATGGATTTGAGACAGAAGGCTTTGCTCTTCCATCACAGAGGCATATTGTCCACTTTGATGGTGCAGAGGATGATACCAAAAGCCCTCCTTGCTGCTCTGTGGAAATGGAAGAAAATAGGCGGTGGTCTATAAAAATGAAGTTAGAACTAAGTACACCACTCGCATGCCTGGGAGAGGAACCCTGTTTCCTGGGGGCATTTTGTTGTTGTCAATTGGTCTGAGCAACTTGCTGTAATGCTAGTAATGGAACTACTCTTCTCCTTTCATCTTTGGAACAAGTGTGTGTGTGTGTGTGTGTGTGTGTGTGTGTGTCACAAAGAGAGAAGGTCCAAAAGGAGAGAGGAAAATAAAGCATAATGGACTTAATATGGAGACAAGACAGAGGAACAACAAGCCCATGTTGTAATTATCCATGTGTTGAGTCCGGCCAAGCATTCCGAGATGCAGAGACAGCCTACTTTGTGTTCATGTTGTGACGACATGAATGGTTTTGATGCTTAATGCAGTTTGTGTGCTTTCGGTCTTTTACTAGAGGACATTGTCATTTCATCTGTCACAAGGCCAGTTTATCTTTAAACTGAAATGTAAAAGTTCAATATCAGCCCAGAGTTAACTTCCCTTAGACATGTAAGTTATAGATAAAAAAGGGTACTTGTGCCATTGAATATTTAAATAAAGTGGAAACAGAGTGAAGAGGCATTTTAAACATGTTAAACATTACAAAGCACTTATCATTGTAAGGGACAATTTATAATTCTACAAATATTCAGAAGCCAAACAAACACCTCCAACCAAAAACGTTCTACATTGTTCAGAGGACCAAGAAAAGACTAATCTTTCCTGTGACTGTTTGTTTTGAAAATGCGTATAACCAGTAGTGGTTGAACTGCAGCTCATTTAACGCCTGGTCTGATTTGCACTATGAGCGTTTCAGCCTTCCACTTTCAATCGAAACCCTCCTGTCATCAGTATTACTTCAACCTGCCAGCGTTCAGCCGTTTCTGTTTTTTCAGCAGATTCCCAACCGACAAAACTACTCCCCTCTGATTGGCTCCCTCTCATCTCTGGTCCTTTGTCCTTGCCCTCGTTTGTCTTTTCATCGACTCCAACGCTAGCGCCGTTAGCCTGCCTGAAATCTGCCTGTCTTGGCATTATAGGGGCCTTGTGTTTTGCCAGGCAACTCAACTTTAATACAGTCACTTAGTCTTCGTAAAAGCGGTTGATCGAGGTAAGGCTTTTCACGTGTGGTGTGTTTGGACTTTACGCAATAACATTTGCATAGGAATGAGGGATGTGTCAAATCAATTTGTCAAGGGAAAAGTTACACTCAGAGTACTTCCAAATGTGACAGGGCATCATAGAATATCTGACTTAGTCGTCGTTGTTTGTTAAAAGCCTTTCGCCAACTCTGTCCAAAGCCATCCAGTTTACTTTCTTAATAAGCGATTCTTAAACTAGGCCCTTTTGAATAAAAGGGCCTTAGCTTTAAAAGGTACAAATGCTCAGGAGCAACTGTATAACTGCTCGCATCATTGAAATTTTGTTGTGCAATTTTTTCATAATGTGTGACATAATTGTTGCCATCATTAAGTGAAGAAGGTGTGATGAAATCTAGTGAAAATCATCCAGAAATTTAAAATAACCTGTAGCTTTATTTTTATATGTATCTGTATAATCATTATTGTATATTCTATATATATATATTTTTTTTTTTTTGACACAATACACACTTGTATGCTATGAACGCTAGTCTCTGCATTTAAAAGTTGAGTACTACAAGACAGTATGCATGTCAAACTTGTCTTGTACCGACAAGAACCTAGAAGTGTATATGTTGCCCTCTTCTGGCCAGGAATAATGTACATATAGTCTTCCAAGCAGAACGCTTCAGTGAGGAATGATTCAATGAGGAAATCTCGGTCATTGGGATTCTAGACATAGCTATTGTTATTTAGGAAATTAGTAAATAGCAACTGGAAGGAATGTCAGTGTTTCCAGCAGAGGGTGTGATTTTATGGTTCACATTAATGGAATTGCTTTGTGGGAGATGCCTGTATTGTTCCTAACATTATTGTGATCCTTGCATTATTTTGAGGTCAAACCTTTGTGCAAAACAACAAAACCTGTACAGAATTTAAAGACATTACTACATATGTTCTCATTCATGTTCTGAATGTGTGTACGTATGTACAGGATGTGTGTATGCACACATATTTATTTATTCATTCAGTATGAACTCTTCAAAGAACAGTCATCCATGTTTCAGACATAACAGGACCCCAAAAGAACATTTCAAAAAAAGAAAAGAAAATGAAAAAACAAGAGATGAGAAGACAGTTGGTTAGACAACACTCTTTCAGGTGGAACAATGACCAATATATGTTTCAAATATCAAAGTTGACTTTCCCCAGATCCTGGGGTTAGGGTACAAAGTGCAGTGAGCGTCAGCATCGACTGATCTCACAGAGAACAAAGTCCACTGTGGACTCGCACCTGCGACCCTTCAGCTCAACCCAGTGGAAATAATGTGTTCATTACAATGCAATTACCAACTCTTAGGTCCTCACTCCCTGAAGAGTATGGGTGGAGAGGGAGGCAGCAACCGACCCCTGATGCTAAGTGACCTTATGTTCATGTACGTGTGTGTATACGTGTGTGTGTTCGCAGGTGCAGGATGTACAGTTTCATGGGCGGAGGGCTGTTCTGTGCAGGCGTGGGGAACATCCTCTTGATCGTTTCCACGGCAACCGATTATTGGATGCAGTACCGGCACTCCAACAACTACATGCATCAGGGACTGTGGCGATACTGCATGCCGGGGAAATGCTTCACGCACAACGACAGCATCGGTAAGGATGTCGATGACAGGCCTGACAGGAGTGCTGTTAACCTCCAGCAGGACAGCAACACCCCGCGCTGTTCCCCGCGCTGTTCCCCGCGCTGTTCCCCGCGCTGTTCCCCGCGCTGTTCCCCGCGCTGTTCCCCGCGCTGTTCCCCGCGCTGTTCCCCGCGCTGTTCCCCGCGCTGTTCCCCGCGCTGTTCCCCGCGCTGTTCCCCGCGCTGTTCCCCGCGCTGTTCCCCGCGCTGTTCCCCGCGCTGTTCCCCGCGCTGTTCCCCGTGCTGTTCCCCGTGTCTCTAAACCCCCTCAGGGTGGAAGAGGCTGTGTTTGCACATCCCATGCGACATCAAAATATGTATTGTTAAGGGTGAAAGTTGACTGTCGGTATCTACGGCTTATCGAAGTGAACACCTGCGTTTGGTGCGCGTGTTGAGAAGAGAGCTTAGGTTTGTTTTCAAATGTAGAAGGAGAAGCATTTTATAATAACTGAGAAAGTGGCAGTTAAATATTTCTAATTTTAAAAAGTGTGTGTGGGGGGGAAGGGAGGGCAGATTTGCCGTTTTCAAAAAGAGTGTGGGACAAGTCCCACCCGTGTCCAATGAAAGCTGCACCTCTGATGTCGAGACTGACCCCAAAACACAGCATCCGAACTCTGACCTCTACCCTCACAGCACACCTGGACGCCACCCGTGCCCTCATGATCCTAGCCCTCCTGGCCTGCTTCATGGGGATCATCATCGGCATCATGGCTTTCATACACTACTCCTCCTTCGACAGGTTTGATAAAACCTTTGCTGCAGGCATACTGTTTTTCATCTCATGTAAGTTGGTCTCCACGGTTACTTGTTTTTTTCCCCTTGAACACGTAGTACAGCTTGTCTAAAACAAACAGAGTAGATTTAAGTTTTAAACTGACGCGTGCTGATTGGTTTTGCAGGCTTCTTTGTGTTTCTAGCGATGGCTGTGTACACCGGGGTGACGATAAACTACTACGGTAAACGCTACGGCAACTGGCGGTTCTCCTGGTCGTACATCATTGGCTGGGTGTCAGTGGTGCTCACCTTCTTTTCAGGTAAGTGCAACAAAGCCAAGACAACATTGGTTGGCTGAGATGTGGTGACATTGCACTGGGTCTGGTAAATAAAGACCGTTTCCTTGACTATACGACCACCCAAACACTGCCATTGTTGATAAATGTGTCATTCAGAATACATAGCAAAGTCTGCAATTTCAACATGCTTATTAATAATTAAAAGTAATTGGTCACTAGAATTCTACAGCTTTGATTCAAATAATCAATCAACATATATAACTAACCTAACTAAAACATGGTAAATCACTTAAAACCTGAACATATGTGTACCAACATCTATCCTTAGACTAACGTCAATAACAAACATTACAGTGAACGGCTTATTGATTTATGTTGCCATGATGAAGTGTTTAAGTGAATGATTATGACTCAACCTGTCTCTCTCTCTCTCCAGGTATATTCTATATGTGTGCCTACAGAATGCACGAGTGTCCCAGAAACACGAACTCTCATTAGAAGACCGATATGACACCATAAAACATGTATTATGATGAGAGCAAATCAGAGTCGTCCTCTGTTTTCTAAAGTCAATATGCCCCAACTGTCTCCTGCTGGAACGGAAAGGGCTCTAGATTTTCAAATGATTCAAATAAAAACTGTTGGGGGAACCTAGTTTGTGATTTATTTTCATTTTATATTAAATGTGCATTCCATGAAAGATAATTTTGACGTCTCATGATATCCATAATAACTATCTACTGTCTATTGTCTATATGGAGCGCTTACATTTGTACAACCAAGCACAATAAAGTTGAATATCAAGGTTTACTGGTACAGGAATAATGAGGCTTTGCAATTATATTCAAAGTTGGAAATCGAACTCCATAATATTTTCCTGGACATATTTTCATTGTATTTCTGCAACAACAAAAAAAAAAATCAGGTAATTACTTTTCAACAGTGTATAATTATTGTTATTGAAATCCGTAAGACTGGATAAGGACAGAAACAATTAGGCTATACGAGAATACTGGTACAAATACAATCCGTGTTGTAAAAAAAGGACACGTGCACCAATTTGGTGCACAGGGCCACGACGATATATTATTTGTTTCATAAAATCCTCAAGAATCAAAGTGGATACAGTAGCCTAGGGTAGTGTCCAGAAAAAGCTTCTTTGATATTCTTAAAAAACAAATCAAACATAGGCCTGTGTGTCGGCCTACAATCATTCAATTGAACGAGTTTTTGCTATTGACAAAGGATCAATTAATACAGTTTCACAGACAAAAAACGACTTGGTTTGTTTGAGGGTGCCACAAGCCTCTTACCGAAATGTCCCACTTCAGATTGACGCACGGCCTCCCTGGATTCAAATTTTACTTGATGAAATGGCTGTTAAAAGCCGCTTAACGCCACCTTAAGAACGGATCCCATTTACTATCCGCGCAAAGACCATTTCGTCACCATTTGTTCATTTACTTTTTAATTCACCTCTAAAAGCGACTAGTTATCCCGATGTTCTCTGTAAGAGGGATTGGGGTACAGGTTGATACAACTTTTAAGCCGTCCCAATTTAGCAAAAAAGACCCCTGCTTGAAACATGTTTTTGAGCATTAGCTTCATACATAGGCTACTTTTACTTTAGGCACAGAAAAAAAATATTGTATGATCAAGCACAGTCCAGTCGTCAATGTACTGAAATATGGTGCACTCGACGGGCATTCAAGTAGGCTGATAAACTGGGATAGGCGACAGGACAGTACAGTGGCACCGCTGTGCCTGGAGCTGTCATATTTCCAAGTTCATTAAACTCGTGATAAATTGTGCTTGGAGTCACTGCAAGGTGCACATCCATTTAACTTATACAAGCTCATACACATGGAGGACATGTTTTAAATTTGGCACAGTAATGTACTTTCGTGCGTAATTGAATCCAGTAATTAATTTGTTCAGTCCACCTGATGGAAATCCTGTCCTTGTGCCCAAGGACTACTACTTCCGCTTTAACATCTTCTCTAATTGCCTAATAGCATTGCAGCGAGAATTCTGCCTACATTAAGACACTTTCACATTATCTAGAGTGATTGGAAATGTGATGACAACACGATATCAACAAATTACTGCTTCCGTCGTCTAAATGGCGCATGGAGCAGCCACTTGTACTCTCCCGGATTTTAATACCAACAATTACAGCTAATTTAGGGCGGAATTACCAGATATACGTGTTATCCCCCTGCGACACATACGTCCGAAATCACAAAATAACGCTGTGAAGAACACTGTCCCTTAACTTTCACTCGACTTGGAATAACATTAAATTTGGCCTACAAGACAACAAATAATTAAATTGGATTACTTTTTCATAAATGCAGTCTTTTTATCAAGTAATTGTCCCATCATGTCAAAAATAATTAGGCTATGCTTGAGGTCGTTGTAAGAAAACGTATTTTATAATTTTAGAAACTGTACGATGAAGAAAACATGTTGTAGACGACAGGAGTGTTTCAATCCAGCATCAGCTTCCATCCTCTTAACGTCCACGGAAAGGAAGCGAATGAAGTCAAGTTTGACTAAGGCGCAGTTGGAAGCAACTGACTGACTCTCCTGGCAAAGGCGTTTTCAGCACCATGGCGAGCGGCCCTCCCTCTCCGTTGCCGTCACTCTAAATTAATCCATATGACACTAATTCTATTCCCCGCCCCACCGTCGTGCTATTGGCTGATTACAAATCAATTTGCCTATCTGCCACTGTCGCTATCCTTGGATAAATAGTAATCTACCTCCCACTGAATTAATAGTAGAGTAATCTACCTGGCAGTATACTCGCTGACACGCAGACTACTATCAAGCGCTTGAGACTGGAGACCGAGGCAACACGTTCGCACAACATCACCAACATTTTACGGACCCAAGTTGGTTAAAATAGTATGAATCTGAACTATACGTCTCCGGTGCCTCAGGTGCCCGTCCAGAGGTCAACGTCGTTCTTCATCGAAGATATCTTATTACACAAACCGAAGCCCCTAAGAGATGTATTTCACTCACCGTTTTCCACCTCCCTTGCGTCCCGGATGCCTCTACTAGAATACGGATATCCACTGATGCCCACACCGATACTGGCGCCTCATCCGCACCATCCTCTCCACAAGCCAGAGCATCACCAATACTTCTTTACATCTGGTAAGCTACGACCACTGGGCATGCATAAATAGATCTGTTGGACGTGTTTTGTACTACCAGTGTAGATTATTTAGTGATGTTTCTAGGTTAGTATTATTTAGAGAGCAAGCACACAACAAAATACATGTGTATTGCTAATCGTTTTGCCTCACGAAATGGACTTGCAGAGTGAACATAAATGTTTATAACCAGAAAACTAGGCTACGCTGAAATGGGCATAAATAAGGACTAACCAGGAAGCAATATATAAACAACACGTTGAACCAGCTGTTGTTCTGCAATTTAAAAACACATGCGTAAAACTATTATGTTCTGTAGGCTATTTTACTAAGTAACACTGTCAACAAAGTCATCACTGATGGGCCTACTTAACTGTGTTAAAATAACTTTAATGAAACAAGAAAATGTACCATGCCCCTATGTACTTTTATTCAGTAGCAAATTCAAAAAATAAGCAACGTGTTTGATCTCGATTTTGTAGTCTAATAATTTTGAATTCTTTTTTTTAAGGAATGCAAATGTCGGCGTTATTTCAGCACCATCCGGATTTACCGGGAAAGCATTGCAGACGCAGAAAGGCAAGAACTGTCTTTTCTGATTCCCAATTATCTGGCCTGGAAAAGAGATTTGAAATTCAACGGTATCTTTCTACACCCGAGCGAGTGGAGTTGGCAACAGCGCTAAGCCTTTCAGAAACTCAGGTAAGAGGAATTATCTTACCGCACCATTTTGTCACCATTATGGAACCATTTGTGTCCATTAGACGGAGGGGTCTTGATGATCGTTGATGATGATGACGACTGTTAAACATTTTAAAACATTGGCCGCCTTGTTTGGAAATCAGTTTATGAAATATTCAACATTTTCCGTGCAGGTGAAAACATGGTTTCAAAACAGACGGATGAAGCATAAGAAACAGCTAAGGAAAACGCAGGACGACCAGAAAAATTCTAATGACTTAGATAGATCGGTGGAAAACTCAAGCGAGAGTGAGATCAACGAAAAAAGCAATGAGGACATTAGCAAAAGGGGGATCGACGCGGACTCATACATAAACGAAGAAAACGAGGACGATGTTGATATCGAAGACGACATTTGTTCACCAGAACATTTACTATAGGCCTAATGCAAGAAAGCAATTGTTTGAAATGTAAATATTTTGTCTTTACAATATGATATGTAATATATATATATATATATATATATACACACACACACATTGCCTTTTTAACAGAACAATTACAATATTGCAAATATTTATTCAAGCGTGTGCTTATTCAACTAACTAATTTCAATGCTTTCCTGTTATATAGGCTAGCCTATCAAATCCACCAGGTTCATACTTAAAAAATTGAGACTGCAATAGAATAAACGAGTTCTTACTATTATCTTATTATTTGTATTCTCCCTATTATTATTATTATTATTATTATTATCATCATTATTGCTGTTTTATTGGCTAAAATATAGCCTTTCTTAATATTTTCACCATACTGTGGTTTGTGGGTGTTTTGAATACCAATTCTTATGACAATATGTTAATCATAAACTGCACAAGTAATTTCATAAACTCAATCAGCTCTTATCATTTAATTAATTATCCTACCCCTTTGTTTTGCACTTTCGTTGAAATAATCGAAATATTTCAGGCCTACATGTACCTATCTTCATAGGCCTCGACCTGTTTTCCATTTGTAATTCAATACCTTTATTATTAAAACTTATGATACCCCATACTGAGTTATTTTCATTCTATTGTTTGAGCTACCTTTTAACTTGTAATTTTAAATACAGTTTGATAATTTTGAAAATGTTACATCTGCCTAAAGACAAACACTAACCCAATGATCCATCTTAAAACTGAAAGGAAATATAGTCTAAAATATTGGATGTAGGATAAGCTATGTAGGCCTATTTTTCTATTTGGCTGTATGTCAGAGAGGGAGAGAGAGCGTGCGTGTGTTTAATTGATTTTTGTGTGAGTGAAACGTTTCTTTTTGTCATATACGTCAAAGGATGGAAATATTTTGACAATTAACATCGCTATTGAATGCGTCTGGCAACCGGGCATCATTATGTAAACTAAAAATATTTTGCCTATTATAGTATACAGTATAGTAGGCTATACTCTACAATATGCCTACTTGTTATCATTATAATGGGGCCAATGTTATATTATTGTCGTCATTATTATTATTATAAAATCTGCATTAGAAGCAGGCCTGCAGATTTCTCATCCTTTTCATTTTACGACTCACAGTCGTAAAATGAAGTTGTCCACGGCTGCCCGGTATACACTGAGGGCAGATTAAACGGTCTTTTATTATCATGACCCACCTGCTTGAGTCAGGACCCTCGCGCAGCGTGTGATGGAGATTTTTCTCGGAGGGTGAGAGTTACAAGTTGTCCATGCTGTGGTGGCTCGTCCCCGCTGAGTACCCTTCTTACAGGAAGAAAAGAGGACTTAAATCATACGAAAAGAGAGACTTAGGCTAGACATAGGAAGTGACATCATGACAACGTTTGGCAGGCGAACGTTGTTTTTAAATAGGCGCATGACAAATAAAATACAAACGGAGGTTTGAATCAAGACTTTAAATCAGTAATGGGAGCTAATGAAATGTTGATCTTGTGCTTCGTCTAATTACCTTCAGGCTGTTCAACACAGCACACCGAGTTATAACTTAGCACAAGGAGTATAATTTAAGCCTAGCCTACTCTATAGTGTAGGAAGCCAACGAAGCTATTGTGTCATCGGCCCCCTTTCCCGGAATACGGTAATAATAATAATAACTTTATGTAAAAATAAGCGCGTACTGAAAAGCCCAGTTTATGCTGAAAGACACTGTTTGTGGACTAACCTTGTAACATGTTCATGTTGTGGTGCAACACCACCTGGCCGGAAGTGACAGGAAGCAGTAGGCAAGAGGCCAGCTCACAAATATTAACTTTATCAATAAGCTAATTCATAAAAATAAAAATGTTATAGGTCTGCATATTTTGTACATTTAATTTAATTTAGCCTCGTGTTTAGGTCCTTGTAACTGATTTAACAAGCACACTTGGCTACACCAACTTAATCCAAACGTTGGCCACGGTTTACACATTTACCATTATAGGTTCTTCAAACTATTGTCAGGAAAATCGATCAGGGGGTTCCATTGAAATGCAAACTAATGGTTTATCTTTCAAACTAAAACATTAGGCTACAGTGAGTGAATTACTGTTTATTCTATCTGGGGGGAAATTATGAAACATTCGTTTTAAGATTTTATGAGCTATGATTTGGATTTTAGAGGATTTTGTCTACCATAATTTTTTTTTTCTTTTTTTCACACAAATCCATGGGCAGCCGTGACCATAGCTGGGGATTGATCTGTCATAGCCTACCACGGGGAGCACCAGTAACGAGGCACGTGCTGATTTAAGAAACCCGGCCTGTTCTGTACAGCGTAATTCAACATTACTGGACTGCAGCTCCCGCAGAAAAAGGCCCGTTAACGTCTACAAAATAAATAATAAAAACTCTTCTACTATGCTTCTAGCCATCTTTCTTCCAAGCGGAAAACGGGCCTTTTTCAGCATCGCTGCCCACTAGGAAATGTTAGGTCATCATCATTGAATTTAGGGGTTACCATATTAGTGAATATACAACTCACCTTGTCAGGCAAGCTTTTATCAAACCTCTGTCTGTGAACGTTTGCCAGGTTGTTTCCATTCATTGGGGAAGGCTAGGCCTACATTACCAGGCAATCACCTTTTCAGCCACGCTGACAAAACAGGATGTGCATCTCTCTCGGTTCATCCTTCCCTCTTTGAAAAGCAATTCATGCAATTCATGTCAAAAACGTGATTCTGATTAAGTAAGCAAAATGGAATAAAAAGCGCAGAGAAACTGAGCAGAAGGTGATCAATTAAAAGATTAAGCGTTTTGCAACACATGGACGCATCTGCATTTGGGTCTAATAGCGGGCTCGTCAGCTCATTTTCAGGGGCTTGCCGCCTACTTAAAGAGCTGCTCACATCAAAGCTTCCGTGTCGGACCCAGCTTTCCAATCTGTAGAAAGGGATGCTAATTTAGCCTCCTTTATGTGCGGCAGTGAGAGACTCCTTCAATTAACTGGATTTCTATGGCAAAAGAGGAGGGTGTAGATGCAAAGAGATTGGTCAGGACAAGCATCATTCCTCGTTCAATCAAAAGATCCGGTATTCATTACCATCCCACGCAACTGAAGCCGTTTCATTATAAACACAGGGCATCAAAGATGCCATGATGGGTTAAATAGAGACTATAATCTAATTAAAATATTAGATAGAAGTAAACAGCTCTTTGATAATGATCTAAGGGTTCTATTAAAGAAATGGGGTGCTTGAGATTGTTTATGGGGGCAAATTATCACTTTAGACTACAGACAAGTGAGGGATGACCAAATCTTCTGGGCTTCAAAGTGTAATTTTTATTTGACCCATTGGTGTCTCCGTAGCGATAGGGGGATACTGGCGGGAAACAATCAGGCTCAAGACAAAGAACACATTATTCTCGATTAACAGCGCTACCAGGTGCACAAGAGGTTGAGAGGGGACAAATTGAAATTGTGGATGAAATACCAACATGTAAATTACAGACTCATTACGAACATTAGAAGACAAAACAACTGCACATGTGAAACATAAACCCACAGGCATATTTCAATTAGCATTAAATTGAAAAATATTATACTATACTTCTGAGTTGTGTCCTATCATTTGGCTTCTTTTAAACATGATCTGATGATTCTGTTCTACCGAATAGTATGTTGCCTCAACTACAATCCACATGAGCACCAAAAAAGTTACACGTTAACACACAGCTGGTTATGAAGGTAAATGATATACGTCTCGATCAAACCTAGCCCTCGCTGAGTTTACACAGTGTATTTTACTCCACAGTCAAACTACAACAGAGGATTTAGGTAACAAGACAAGGATTATCCTTGTCAAGATTGGAGCATGATGTATTTGAATAAAGCTCATTGACTCACTGTACAAATCATTAGTGCACATTTCATACATTTCGTATATTAATCAAGTGCAAGTCCAAACCACTCGGAGAGACATGTTTACCCTGCGGTGAGTACCATAAACATGAATAAAGAAGCGACCAGTGCTTAACAAGTTAATTTGTTGAACAAAAGCTTGTATAGGGCAAGATAAATCCTTGTGTCAACAGCAGCAGACAAGCTGTGCAAGAACACACATATGTGGAGAAGTTGACACAAGTGCTAATAAATAGTCCCAGAGCACAACACACACCCTCGGCCTTCTACATCCTTTGAAAGACGGAGCGTTTGGGCTGGTTTGTCCGGACTGCCAGGTGCTTGTTTGCACTATCCGCCCGTGGTCTTTGCGTCCCACACCAGACAACAGCAATCAAACGCAGAAAACAATTTCAATGAATCCCAAACATATGAATCTACAGATGGATCTACTGCCGGCAGAGTCGAGCCGCGGGGCGCGTTGCGGTTCCTGGGTAGGGTACGTACCCTCACAGGCATTGAGGGTACGTACCCTCTCCTACCGAGACCCTATAACAGCCAGGTGAGCAGCGATCAGGGTAGGAGACCCGAGATCCGCCAGGTGGGCAGCACCTGGAAGTGGGCCACGGCTGCCTTCTCTTCCTCGTGGCGTTTCCTCAGGAGGTCCAGCGTGGCCAGCTGGGAGAGGTCGACACCCTCCAGGTAGGAGGCCCGGTCAGAGGAGACCCCCTCGCCCCTGTCCCCCTCCCTGGGCATGGACGGGGGCTTGGAAGGCGGGACTGGCCTGGGAATGCTTTTGGCGTACTCCAGAGCCTGAGGCGAGAATTCGGACGTTAAGGTGTTGGAAAGAGACTGTGGACTGTGGTTGAAAAACAAAAGGGGAGGATGAGATTGAGAAGAAAGGCGAAGGGTTTGTGGGGTAGAAACTGTGTGCTCAAGTAGCCTGAGTGCTTTTATGAGTCCAGCTTAGTGGATGAGTGTGCCATGTTCTTCATCGGTCTATTTAGTGACTTTGATTTTGAACTTAGATTCAAAGGGAATCAAAAACTTTTCAAAAAATTATAAATGCCAATCGTATCTTAACAACCTTGGCAATTCCCACTTTCAATCCATTTTGACATCAAATGTCTTAGACTCGTGTTCAAATGAGAGGTATCTATAGTATTATCCAGCACTTTCTGGAATCCGATCTGGAATTGTTTTGGAGGAAAGCAATCACACAGTATAATAGGTCTGGCCAGAGAACAGAGAAGGATGGATGTGTTCTGAGGTACGGCACTTTCTTATGGGAATGATCCCAATCTCATCCTGCTCGCCTCACAACCGGCTCACACACTTGCTTCACATTGTGTTAAGTCTTTCTTTTGCTAACAACCTCTTTTATCGACTACTGTTCTCAAACACACTCTCTCTCTCTCCCTCTCACACACACACGTACAAAGTCTCTCTCCCTCTCTCCCTCACTCCCTCTCTCACTCTCTCCCTCTCTCCCTCACTCAGTGTCTCTCTCCCTCTCTCCCTCGATGTCAGTGTCTCTCTCCCTCTCTCCCTCTATGTCAGTGTCTCTCTCCCTCTCTCCCTCTATGTCAGTCTCTCTCTCTCTCCCTTGATGTCAGTGTCTCTCTCCCTCTATGTCAGTGTCTCTCTCCCTCTATGTCAGTGTCTCTCTCCCTCTATGTCAGTGTCTCTTACCTTCTTCCTGGGAACCTCGTCCTTCTTGTCTTGTCCCACTGGCTTCCTGGCTGGCAGGGTCGGCATCCTACTTATCTTCTTATTCTGCTCGCGGATCACATTAGAATACAGCTTCTGTCGTCTCATTTTCTCAACCTGCCGGCGGTGAAAGAGAGAGACAGAGAGGGAGGGGGAGATTACAAAGAAAGGGTTTAATTAACTGAGCCATTTCTCCCATAAGAGCCTATCTCTCTACACATCCCTCAAGACGGCCTCTTCACAGTAGCCCCGACAGAAACAAACACAACAGACCATTTAGTGGCCCTATCAACATTTACACATATCGCTGACAAATAGGGACAACCCTAGATGCGAACAGGCCTCAATCTTGGTGCAAATTGGCCATACATGCTCACCTCATACACAGGGGGATTAACAAAAGATACATCGTCGCCAAATACCTCTCAACTTCCCAAGGCAGCTCCCATTTGCTTTGTAAATCCAATTTAATCTGTTTGGAATGATACTGGGCTTTAACGAGAGAGAGGGAGAGAGTGTGTGTGTGGAGGGGGGGGGGGGTTAATGGAAGCACAAAGAGACTTGAGGAGCTTCGATGTGATTGGTTGGACTATGCAATTGGGAGTGAGGCTTCTAATCACAATTCAGTGCTTTCGAAAACTAGTCCTGGAACAATGTATACAACAGAAAAGCAATCACAACGTAACGCCATTCTCCCAATACAAACTGGTCGTGGTCGTTCTTCAGAGGCTGCGTGAGTGCTGATTGGGCGGCGGGTGCTTACTGTCACGTCATCGGCTGTGAAAACAGGCCCAAGGCCTCCCAGCTTCAAGTCCTGCTTCAGGCGCTGGTAGTCTCTCAGCGTGTAGGCCTGACACACACACACACACACACACATCCTAAATACGTCTAGAATAACAAAACTGTCACAAGGTCATAAATAACAAGATGACCACACTAACCACACAGCTTGCGTCCGACGCATTCGACTTCTCTCGAAAGAAACACACATGACTAACAATCACACTCCAATGTGTTGTCCAGCTCCAGATTTCATGTTAGTCTTCACAGAGGACGTGTTTGTGTTGCGTCCCGGATAGGAGACTCACATAGGCCCCGGGCCTGGCCCCGCCCTCCCAGTCAGCGGGGGTAAGTAGGGCCAGAGCTCTAATCCCTGATGTACATCTGAGGGCCACTCAGCCAGCAATCCACAAGCTGCCCTCAGACAAAAGGGGGCTAATCATTCCAGATCGGACTGGCTGCTTTTAAAAGGCTCAGGTCACTTCAGAATTAGCCATTGGTCATGGACACGACAGGGAGGCTTTCTGAGGGAGGTTTGTTCCTCCAGACCCCCACCCCTGGTCTGTCACTCCTCTGCTTTCATGCCCCGGACCCCCCCACCGAGCGCTGGGCTGGTTTACAAATCTCAGCCTCACTAATCTCGTCAGACATGTGGGCTAACATGATGAGTTTGGGCAGACAGGTGGAAGATGTTGTTAGCTGATGTGAGAATACGCATCGGGAAGACGTGCATGCTGGGTAACTGTTTGGTGAACTACACATCCTCGTTTAAACATACCCGGGTTTAGGAAACGATTCGATCCTGAATGTCTCTCCATTTCAATGCCTACCGATCCGATTTTTCGGACATATGAATGCACCCTAAATAAATAAGTTAAGCTTTTTGTGATTTTAGAATAAAATGGGTCAGTAGATATGTCTATGGGTTTTGTTCATAGTTTCTTAGCTAGCAGCTTTGTGGGGAGAGAATGGTCGAGTCGCTCTGAGTATTCTCTGAGACACACCTGCTGAGATCAAGCTGGAGATCGACAAAAGAGGCCAAATCATTACATGCAAATTGGCATCTTAAGCAGTGCCTGCACCGTGGAAAATGACTTTTCTCTTCTCCCTTAATCACCTTATCCTCTAACACATCTCAAAATGGCTTTCTGGGCCTTGTCTGACATTGGCAACTCATTGCAATTAAGTGCATCTTACAGGAGTTAGACAATTAACCTGATGGTTTGTGTCTTAACCACCAAACCCCTTTCACAGCCTTCTTGTCTGGGAGCATGTAAAGAGATTACGTCTGACATCAAAGGACGTTTTATTTGCGTAACATGTGCCCCTCTTATAGACTTTTAGGATAAGGGGAAATGGCCATGCAATTATCCAAGTAGCTAAATTGGATAGCGTGGCCCCATCTTGTTTTTGCATTCCGGATGTTTATAGAAACTTAAAAGGAATATAAAAGGAGTATATACAAAGAATACATAACTACAGGTACACACACATACCTTGTAAGTGAGCCTCTCTTTTAGTTGCATTTGTTTCTCCATCTGTGCCAGGTATCCATCTGAACAGCTCCTCTGAATGTTTGTCTTCTGGGTGCCATTTCCCTGCGCCCCTGTGGGCTGTCCTTTCATCAGATGGCCTATAGGGGGCAGCCCTGCCCTGGAGCCTGGCTGATGCTTGTACACAGCAGGTCTGTACTTCTGACTGTCTGCAGGATGCAGGGCACTGCTGTCCACATTAACAATCTGGTTCTGGTTATCAGGACAGGACAGATGCCACCTTGGACTGTTGACCCTGGAACATAGAAACAAAACAACAAAGTCCTTTTAACCGATGACATTTTAGATTAGACATAATTACTTTTTTTTAGTAGGCAACAGTAATGATTAAGGTTGAAGTCTTGCTACTAAGAATACTGATGTTTGCCTAAGATCAGCAGTAATAATTACACAACAGATACAAAAGATTCAAGTGCAGTCACGCAGCATGAACCGGCATGAACACCAGAGGAGTGAGGTGGAGAGGCCACGCCAGGCTGACCTGGTGCTGCCGTCTCCTGGCCACCCTGCTGGAGAGCCCCCCTGGTTCCAGACGGTCCAGACGCTCGGCTCAGCAGCCATGCCTACCCCGAAGGGACTTGGCCTGGCTGGGACGCCAAGCCTGGGCAGGGGCACCAGGGCTGGAGGGGAGAGGGGCCCAGGGCTGGCAGCCAGCGTGACCCCGTGGTAGGGGACCGGGAGAGGGGCATGGAGGTGTCTTGTCAGGGGCAAGCTGGAGGAGTGTGAGAGAATGTGAGGGCCTCCAGGGGAGGTTGAGGTGAGGTCCTGTCTGCTCTGGTGGAGGAGGGGGAGGAGGTCAGAGGAGGAGTGCAGGTTGATGTGGAGGTGGACTGAGGGTGCGGGGTGGGTCTGGAGTCCAGGGTGTGAGGGTGAGGAGAAAGTGGAGTGTGTTTCACTGAGGGTTCGTGGGGATGGATGGGAGGGTTGTGGGAAGTGGGGGTGAGACCGTGGGTGAGGCTGGAGTTGGGGCTGGGGCAGGGGCCTGGCTGTGGGTTCGGAGGTCGCGGGGCTCAGACGGTCTCCCTGCCTGGCTTGGCCCCCCGGAGCTGTGGGTCTCTTCTCCGGGGGATTTCCTCTCCACTGGGCTTTCTTCTGGGTCATCTGCAGTGGGGGTGGAGGTGGGATTATGTCAGTAATACTCCAGCTTCTGCATCTGCAGGGACACATCAACTCACAAAATAACCGTCGACGTGGCGCAAGACAAATCAACGAGGGTTAACGGATAATATCCAATTCCTTTTTAAATAATTTGCGATTCGTGACTGGTAAACGAAAAACAAAAATGTATCTTGTGTAACTATTAATCCTACAACCTTTCTCTAGTAAGGTTTGTTTTTCTATGGCCCAGGGATATACTGTGTGTGATGGTAACCCTCCAGGTTTCACCCTATCCTCCTGGATGATTTGTACATGCCTCATGAAATGCTGTTTTGGATGTAAGGACCGTCACTGCTTCATCGGGATCTCATCAACAACAGCGACTCCAAAGAAAAACATATCTGAAGTGGTAGACTGACAATACACTGTTTAGCTTCCCCTCTTTGATGTCACTAGCTTTTGAGTCAATTGCTAACCTGACAACTTATTTTGCATGGCTGCGAAATTCACAAATTCACCTTTCAAAGGAAACTCATTTCAGGGATATGAGAACAAAGAATGAGTCGATGAAGACGAGGTTATCTTAGAAACGTTTTTTTTTTTTTTTCTGAGGTATTCTATTGATCTTTCAGTTTAGTAATCCTCTTGCTTTGTGAGTCTTTGCAGACCACAAGCAGACAAGTACATTAAGGGTTTGTTTGCTTGTCTTAAGGCTTGAAGTTAGCATTTATGTTCCTTCAACTGATTGGACAGGCGCATAACATTTTTTTAAATCATTTTCACCTGGTTTCCAGTACAGGATTTAAAAAAAAGTTCTGCTTTGGACATGGACCATCTTAAAAACAATATTAATGAAAATATTATCGTTTTTTGTTGTTGTATGGGCATGAGCCCAGTCTACAGAAAAGTCTTATGAACCAAAATTGATATGACACAAGCTCCTGAAACAGATCACCGTACCATGCGTTTCAAGTGAATGAGAGACTTTCTCAAAAGGACACTTAAACAAATGCATTTCGAATCATCCTTCGACAAGGGGCATCATCTGTTCATACTTTGACATGGCAGGAAACCCGGGATGATAAGAGTCCAACCCAATGAAGAAAAATGTAAGTGCTGCCGTATGGCTGTTGTCATGGCCGGAGGGGGGGGGGGGGGGGGGGGGAGCAGGGTTGTCGTGCAACGCCTGAGCTTCTCTCTGCATGGCCTGTCCAAATTACACCGCCCGGCTCCGGGACCTGTGGCTCAGCATCTAATGCCTCTGATTTAGCAAACACCAGCTTTCCCCCATTCTAATGGGAAAATATATACACTCCTCTGCCTGTCAGCATTAGGGCGACCGCTCAAGTGCTCAAAATAATGATGCTTCTCCATTCTCCCTCCTTTTCCCCGCTCGCCCAGGTTTCTTTTCAAGGCGTCTCCGCCGGCGCCCATTGTGTCTCGACAACTCTATCGGATATTTGTGTTGTGTCCGTCGCCGGGGGGGAAATGAAATATCCCAGATGATGGTGCGCCTGCTGTGCAGACGTTTTCATCTTGAATGGGAAGCCCTCGCTGGCAGTTAAGGCAGCAAAACAAACACACACATCACACGTGGTACACGCACACATTCCACATGGTACACACACACACACACACAAACACACACCCAAACAAACACACACACCACACAAAATTGCACCTAAACAAACACACACCACACACAAACACGCACCCAAACAAACAAACACACACACCACACACACACACACACAAACGAACACAAAGGACAGGGGAGGGTTGAATGAGATCAATAAAGAAAACCGAAGTGAAGGGGCCCTACCCTCAGTTGTCGGGCCTGCAGCAGCCACCTCAGTTCTGGGTCTGGACTGTCCTCCAGACCCCCCTCCATGCTCCCAGCGGTGGTAATCTCATCTGATGCATCCGTCACCTTTACACACAGGGACAGAAGAGACTTGAGGTGAGAGACAAAAGGCAGCGAGACGAAGAGGGAAAAACAGACCTGACAATGAGAGGAGTGAGCACTTCTGAGAGGGCAACTTTAAAATCAGTTAATGGGAAGATTCTCATTCCCATACATTCACATCAGTAGGTATTGAAGGGAGCAAATAGGGGGTGAATATACGTAAAATTATGTTGATATACCTAATTCTAATTAAATAGGCCAAATTACTTAACCGGGTGCATTACTTCACAATCAAAACAGTCCTGCTACATCGTTAATTTCAGTTTAGAATCACCTATTTTAACTATTTACCCCACGAAACCGGCAGAATTATCAGCGAAAATATGTCACCTCCGCTTCCCAGTGTCTGTCGTGTAAAACCATTTGAGTACTGCTCCCATTAGTCAGTCCACTCTGCACTTTAACCTTCTCAATCCCCCTCACGTTACATCAATTCCTCTATTCAATTTTTCCTAATGCACCCATAGCCGTCGAGAAAATATCTTCCCCTAATGCCATAATGAAAATCATTTTGTTAACTTTGGCCAATACCCCCTCAGGCGCCAGGGACAATCTCAGGGGATCGATGCCATCGACGGCGTGAGGAGTTACTTGTTGAATTCCGCTAATTCTGCTAGCATGAATAGGGTAAGGTCACGGAGAGAGGGTGAATCGAGTTGTAATATATATCCATCAATAAGCGCTCAGTCCTGCTGTTCCATCTGTCTGCTGAAAGGCCAGGTACGGGGAAACAGATAGTACCCAGCCTCGCTGTCCTCTCCAGCTAAAGGACAGCGTTGCACACAATGATACCTAAAAGCTAAGAATAAAAAATAAAAAAGGAAAATTTCACTGGGACTGAATGAAATACTGTTTTGACCTCAAGCGGCGTGGCGTGCCTGCAATGTAGTTTTCAAAATGCTGGACACAAAATGTCAAATTGTGTAATGAAAAGAATGACTCATGTCAAAAATTTGGAAAAGTAGTTGGAAATTAAACGTTTCATGGTTTGTGACTATGGCAAACCGTCAAAAGATTTATTGGCATCTCAATATGATAAAAACACATCATTTTATATAACCACACATCAGAGAAAAGGCCGTGCTCCCATCAACATGGGGATCTTAGCGCTGGCGCTATGTTGTGGTTGGCTGCAGTCTATGATGAACATGAAGTCACATACCAACGCTGTGCTTCCCAGCTTGATGGCTGCCAGATCGGTGGATTTGCACTTTTTATTTTATTTTATACTTGCTGCTTTATTGTCTTCAGCCTGTGGTCTGCACCTCGATCTGCTCCTTCCAAAGTGTCTTATATGTTGTTCTTTCTGAGTTCTCTTTGTTTTCTTAGAGGGTTTTAGGTTAAAAATGTGAAATCATCTAAGCAATTAAAATATAATTTGATATTTATTAGATTACTACTGAGGCTGCCTGATGACCAGTTGTTCTCCAGGTGGGACAGTGTTCAGGTGTCCTCTCACACCCCCAAACTTGGCGTTGGTGTAACAGCTGTGTGTGTGTGTGTGTCTGAGCAACAGGTGTCAGTGACTTCACTACGGACAGCACACACACACACACACCCCTTCCCTCCAGGGCAAGACCCAACTACAACCTATGCCAGTGCCCCCTGCCTTTGCCTTTTGTCACCCATTATAAAAATCCCAATCAATTGGAGCAAATGATCAAGCATTTTGAGCATCATAAGCTGTGTAATATCTATTCTGCGAAATTGGGGCCCATAATTGGCTCTCGGCTAGACGATGTCACAACAAAGTCAGAGCAATCGTGGGCAAAGCCCCCAGCCAGGACCGGGAAACATCAGCTTTTCGCAATGATGACTTCAAAGGGTCCGTGGATCTTGAATTGCATTTGGTTGCTATTGTGGCCAGCCCAGGCAATCTTGATTAGGTGTTTACACTGAGATAGGGTATACAGTGCCAGAGAGCCTCCCTGGAGCTTTGGTCTAAAGCTATTAAGAGATTGTACATTATGTTCCCTGGCTTTGAAGTGAGGGTCTGGGAGATGAGCAGAGGCTGTGGCTGAGTGCAATGGCAGAAGATTGCTCCGCTACTTCTGTCTTTATCAAAGGAGGCCCTGTTGCCGAACACCACGGCTGCCGCCACTCCCGCGCTCACGGGGGCTCAAAAGTTGCCGCATTAGGAGATTGTGTACATTTAATAATGCGGCTAATTATAGCAAGTTGGTTTCAGAACTCCACTCCCGTCAAAGAGCAAATGGGAGCCCCTTTAGAGAGAGAGGCAGAGCGAGCTGTGCTTAGCCGGGCCGGGATAATGATGGGGAAACGGATGTGATTTTGTTGTGGGAATTGCTCTCTTTTAAAAGGACATGGTGAACAAAGAAGGCAAATGAAGGCTGTCTCAAACGGGAGCATGCAGACATGAAGCCTGATCAGAAACTGTGTTTAATTCAGATATGTGGGGCTGCTCTCGTCTGATTGCACCAATCCCTCTTTAGACGAGTTACATAAGGAACTAATATAGCTGCACAAGAACGAATGTTTGAGAGACTATTTTAATAAATTCTAATCTCAATTCGAAAGAAAAACTGAAAACATTTGAACATCCAATTTACCAGTTTTATATCTGTTTGACTACAAGTATTATAAATTTGGATCAATCTCAAACAATCTCAATCTCTGTACTAAAACGGGCTTTAATGCAGGGTTTGGTATACAACACTTGGAAAGAAAACAAGTTAAAATGAGGAACAAAAACAAAAAAACGAAATTAAGAAAAACAATCCTGTTTGGAAGTATGCTTTCTGCCCGTCTGTGTGTGAAAGCATTACACGCAAATTTCACCCCATTTGTAAATAAACGTCCTACAACAGTGCCGCATGCACATCACCCCTCTTTTAAGCTGCGTGTGTTGTGAAGAAGACGTGGCGATGGGAAACTAATAAGCTAATTCAGGAGACACTGAGACAACAGACGGCACTGAAGGAGGAATAGGGCTTAATATCCCACAATACTAACAGCCCTTCACTATGCAAATGTGGGTGATATAGGGCTAAGACATTGTGGCAGGGCCAGGGCTCAGATGGGCTGGGGAAAAAAGGTTTGGGATATTACAGCTACCAAACAGACATATGTCCCAGAGACATGGAGAGGGGGGAGACAGGCCACCTAAGGCCAATTATGTCCGTGTGCCAGGTGCAGGGATATCTAAGAGGCTATTGGTAACCCGTCTTCTCTGATGTCCTTAATAGCTACTGTTGTACATATCAACTCATAATAGGCACTGCATAGACACACAGGGCTGCCTTCCACTTGGTAGAGGGGGGGGAACAGCCAATTGAAAGCGAGATTGCTGCTCTGCTAAATTAATTTTCTAGACTGGATCCATGTTCACTGGATGTCGCAGACAAAGTCAAAAGGAAAAATACATGTCCAGTTAACGAACGGAGGAGTCTGTGTTCATATTAAGGTTTGGGGAAGTACGTCATCTTGCCGTCACTGACGGATAACAATGTACACCTCGGTATGGCTAAATATTTGAAATGATTACAATTACTAGGCTATTTACAATGACTGGTAGGCCACAGTGAAACCTTTAAACATGTTTTTTAAACGTTTGTCATTTAGCAGACGGTTATTCAAACCGACCTACAAGAGCGTGTTTTCATAGTCATTGTCAGTAGAGGAAAGTGAAATCAGTGACACAATGCTGGATCACACACACACACACGAGGGAGCTGGTAAATATTGAGTCAATAACATAGGTAACAATAGTGATGGCTCAGAATGGATTGTCCAGGAATCTAATTAATGAAGTAAAAACCTGTGGAACAGCATCATATGCTGAATCATTTTATCTTTAGCCATCTTTCAATATCAAAATATTTTTGTCTTATAGAAGCACTTAATCACTACTGTGCTTTTGTGCTTCTATTCCTGGGACCAGCCTAAGCTTAACAGTAGCCTATAACACTTGAGCACAAGTGTGATATCTTGTGTATCGAATTCATGTAACTGAAAATTGCAAATGTTTATAGGGTACATTATAAAAAAGAACTATAGATCTTAATGGACCTGTATAAAGTATACTGGTATAAAGGTATGAGTATAAAAGGTAATATAAATTTAATGTAATGTTTGTATATTTTTTACCCCATATTCTAATAGTTTTCCCTCTTTCGTGATAACAATGCTATGGCCACATCCATATCTGTCTCAAAAAAGAGTTGTTCACAAGCCAAACAAATCTCTCAGTTGTAAAGACCAGTTTTCAGACCTTGGGCATGTTGTTGCAAAATATTAACCAATTGAAGGAGTTAAACTGTACACAACAATTGATACAGATGATGGGTTTGAGTTTTTACTATGCTTGTGCAGTCCCTAGTGGCTACTTTGTGCACTGCATAAATGTTGAATGGAAGAGGAAAAGGAAGTACTAGTAAAAGATAAACTAGGAGAGAATGAATGAACAGAAAGATGAAGTCAGACCATCAACCTGTGGGAAGTGGACACCAACAAAATCTGTAGAAGATGGATGCCTATCAACACCGGCTGCTAAAATCACGTACCTGAGTCGAGGTGTCCGATTTCTCTCCCTTCTGTGAATGGGCCTTCAGATAAGAACCACCTGACTTGGCTGCTTGTATTCCCAGAGTGGTTCTGTTCCGTTCGATAATGTCCTCCTTGGGTTTATCCTTCATTGTCTTTGACACTTGCTGTGGACCTTTTTGTCTGAGAGAATACTTGAACTGCTTCTCACCCACTGTTCCACCTGCCTGTGCCTCCCGTTGTAGCTCGTAGCACGTCTGAAACTCTTGGCCGTGTCTGTCACGTGTCTCGCTGTCCTGCTCTGGCTCAGGAGAGCTGCATGGGTTGTGGTCGGGGTGTGTCGAGTTCATCCCAACTTGTTTGACTTGGTCGTTCCTGTGTCGAGTTCTGCTGCCGTTTCCTTCTGAGGGTGTATTGGTTGGTAAGTGTTTGGAATCCCTTGGTCCGGCTGTGACATTGTGGTTAGATGGTACATGAAGGTGGTGGGGTAACAGCGGTGGATTCTCTCTGGTAGCCTTCATCTCTTGTGGATGCAGGTGGTAAGATTCGAAGTGGTGTTGAGTCGCTAACTGGTTGCCCATCATATCTGGAGTCGCGTTCTCTGATAGAACAGGGTTTCTGACGATAGCGTAGCTATAGCCTCCTCTGGTAGAACGACCCTCTCTGTCACTGTGGCTCTCTTCCGACCTCTCTTCCATATTTTGGGGACGATGGACGTTGTGGAACCTCCCAGCCTCCCTCAGGTTGGTTCTCCAGTTGGGGTCGTAGCGCAGATCTGAATACCTGTCTCTGGGACACAATGAGATTTACAAAGGAGATGAGGCACACGTTAATGTCAATACTGTGCTACGCTATGTGATGCTCAACTCAACAAGCAGGCCAATGGGAAATGAAAACATATGGGAAGTGATGGTTATGACTTTAAACGAATAATATCAAAGGGAATAACTATATGGTTGTTATTTTGCCACAGTCATAAATGCATTACCGGGGCCTTACTTTCAGAAAACCAGTGTGCGGCATACTCGGAGGTCGAAAGACCAAGAGGTGTAGCACCTGACTGAGATTGATGCCCTCTAACAATTAGAGCCTCAGCCTTATTTGGACACAACAAAACGATCTCGCAAATAGAATCAGACGCCACTCTTCATGAGCCTGCATTTATGGATAATCTTCATGTTTTCACTTCCTCATTCGCTAATGAGGGGGGGCAAAGGACTGCTCCCTAACTATGGTTCACAAATGGCAATTTTCGGCTTATAAAATGGCCTGAAATTGCTGTCTAATGTGCGCCTTCTGACAGTGATGAAAAGATCTCATTATAATAATTAGCCCGTGGTTCCTTTGTTGTGCTGCCTGGAGAACGAGTCGAGAGTCCTGCTCATGTCCTGATGCCTACTAGGTGTAGGGCACTTCACTCGATGAGGGCGCAAGGGTAAGGGATGGCTCTGTAATGACTCAACATGGAACGAGCAGGAGAATGCATTAGTTACACAGCTGCCAGGGTGCACAGGGCCCACGGGAACACAGCGAGCCTTTATGCCGCAGACCAGATACAGACCGCCGCAAACAAAAGACGAAGGAGTTGCCTTAAAGGAAATGCGGCCGAAACAGAACAGGGAAGTTGCAAACTGTTTATAGAAAATACTCAATACTCGAAACGTGGTCATTCTTTACCAGGGTTTTGGTAACATTGGCGGAGAGCAGAGAGAAATGTTTAATAGAATGATGAATAGAATTGCTTAAATGGGAATCTTCTGCTTGAATGAGGGGTATCCATGAGTGTGAATTGTGAAATGCCCACTGTTGTGGAAAGGACACATCCAGCTTTGAGTATCTGTCAATAGTAAGGGGTCTATAAAATTAGATGCTGGGGGGGAAAAACTGTTTTCACCACACTCTCTGAAATGGAGCCTTTGTGAGGACACATCATGGTCATTTTCTCTGAAACAATGTAGGTGTGAAGTGGGTCCTCTCTCACAGCACATCTATCTGCACAGGCTGCAACAATGGGAGAATGCCCAGTCTGTTTTGGGGGGGCTGGTTAGGAAATGACACTGAGTACAAGAGAGAGCAAAAACAGATGTGGGATCCTCCACTCTTCAGATTCCTGTATCTGCCTCTCGAGAGACGAGAGGTTTCTGTTGCGTTAGCGATGATGCTACGCTAATAGACGTAGAAGTGACCGCTTATTGTGATAGGGCCAAACAAAACGTAAATCTAATTTCCCTTAAATTAGAGCAGTTACTCTGAAAGTCCCCAAATTACCCATCCTCTTTTCTACAGTGAATAGGCAGAGCCAACGCCTTCATTGTATCCAAAGACCGCCATGGCTCTATTGTTGACAGATGAATGGAAGTTATTAATCTGTTTTCTTTCATGTGCAGTTCGCCAGGAGAATGTTTGATTGTTGCAGGACCCCACGTTGTACTGTACATAGGCCTAAACTTAATTAACCAGGATAATTGTGACATTTCAATGAGGAACATTCACTTGATGGTAAATTACTTTATAATAGCATAATTCTATTAAATTGTTTCGATTTTGTAGAAATTAACATAAAGAAGACATGCTAAGATGTGACTATTTGTTTTAGATACAATAGTTTGAAAAGAGTCACATGTGACAAAAACTGTTGAATATGTTGAAACAAACGTTTCTATTTAGATAAATTGGACGAAATAATTGCATTCACATTAGTCTAATTGTCAGCTCAATAAGGGTTAGGTTATGTCCTCAAACTAGCAGTCAAGAAGCTGCAGGTAAAAAATGTTTATGACCTTGCTGCCATCTACTGGATCAATTTGGTGTAACCTTGATATTTTGCTGCCAGACAGATCGAAAAATAAAACGTTATTGATCCCGAGGAGAAATTACAATGACCTACCAATAAATGTCAAGACGTTTCAAAACTTTTTTTTCGAATTATTTTTTCAACCTTTCAAAAAGGAAATCAAGTTTTTTTTTTTTTTATGACTCTTTCAGCCTTTCAAAAGTTTTTTTTTCCCCACATACACAGTGAAGTGTATTTCATGTGAATGTTTCCCCACAGGACAGGTGAAGTGAAAGGAGAGAGGAGAACAGTCAAACCTTAGAACAGAGTACATGCTCTAGGCTAGAGTACAGTAGAGTAGAGTATAGTAAAGTCATCAATAATGTATTCATCAATGATGCACACTTTTTTTTTGAAAATATTGTTTCAACCTCTCAAAACTTTTTCAAAATATTTTGAAAAAACTTTCAAAACTTTTTTTGCTCACATACATAGTGAAAGGAGATGATATAGGGAGGAGTGGGGAGTTGAGAACCGAGAAGCCTTTAGAGCAGAGCAGGACAACCATGGACAACCATGATACTTTTGGGACGTCTATTATTGTGTATGTCAGCTTCAGTGCAAGAACACACAGGCTTTTCTACGGCTCAACTGAGTGAATTTACCTCGTCACTTCGGTGTCATCCATCTGATGATTATCAGGGAACTGAATGCTGGAGACCGGACTATAATTCCTCTGGTCTGGTCTGTGTGTGGATACTTCCAGACTATCATACACATCCAAACATTCCTCCCCCTGTTCTTTATAATCCACGTCTTGTTTTTCCATCTGTTTTAAAACGGCTGGGTCGACATCATCTTTGGGCTGTGTCACCACCTCGACGTGGCCGTTAATCCGCTTGAGGAGCGCTTGTTGATACGCCCTTTCCTCGGCCAAGCTTTCCGTGTCAGACTCGTTGGAGTCCCAAATATTGAGGCTGACATTTTGTACAGGTGAAACGACCCGTCTTTGTTTCTCCTTTAACCTTTCATGGGTCTTTCCCTGCTCGTGTTCTTGAACGTGGTCCATATTTGTCTTATTTTCAGGTGACCGCGAAGAAATGAGCTTGTGTTTGTGTCGAGGGTGATGGGCTGCCGTGTTGGTGACTTGCTGCTGGTTCTCTGCATTAAAAGAGGTAAATCTGTTGTAAGAACGTGGCTACTGTACTCGTTTGACAGTTCTTTCAAATAAGTAATAGATGCCCGCTCAGCCTAGTTGCCAACTGAATATTCGAGTGTTATTCGTCAAACGTATTTGGTCAAATAACTGCTGATTTAATTCAACTTTTATTCTATGGTTTATAGCCACGACACCACCGACATATGAATGAATGTGTGTAAGGAATGCTTTGACTAGCTGAACGTAGCACGGATTCTAATTGCAAGCGCAAACTAGTCTCGCTAGCCTAAACCACATAACATCTGGCTACATTCTAAGGCTATATATCCATAGCTTGTTTTCTTAACAACTTTCACACGTTGCACATTGACATGCGTTTGAAATGACACCCATTCCGAAGCTCTATTAGTCTAGTAAACGAGTGTCACATGAAACAATACAAAACAATCACCATTGTGCTCGAAATTGTAGAGCTAAAGGTACTTACCTTTATTAGTGTGTACTTGTGAGTCGTGTAACCATGGGAACCTAAACACATACACGAGGCAGTCCTGCGGCTGCGCAGTGGTGACTCGAGCGCTTTCAGATTGTTCATCCAAAATAGTGGCCCTTTCGAGTCGACTTGACATCAGCACGAGCAGAACACTATAACGAACAGAAAATCATGAATAATGGCTAATGAAAGGTGTGCTGTACAACATACCAATATAGGGTTTGTTTGAAAAAAAACATTTGGAGTTGGCAGTTGACGGAAATTTGAGGAAAAAGGCGTTTGGAATCAGTGTTTCATTGACCTAACCAGAAACCTCATGAGCGGATTCTGGAGGCGCGTGTCGAACTGTAAAGCGTACACATGACATATACTGTCTGCATATCAGGCAATAAACAAGACATCTCAGCTCGCTTGATCTACAAATTCTATGGTGCAACTTCAGACGTTATACAGCAGAGGGAGCTATCTGACCATAAAAAAAAATATATTCTAATCTATTGCGCTGTTCCAGATCCACAAATTACATTTCAACTATTGCTTTGTTGTAATTTGGTGCTGGCCTGTGTGAAGGATAGAAAACATGTGATTTTCATAGATTTAGTGAAATGACAGCTTGTTTACCAGTAGGTTTTAGGGAATTGAGTGATACGTCTTGAAAATTTGATAAACCACTGTAATGACTGCCTTTAAACGTCTGTGTGGAATGATACTAATATATTTTTGTCATCAAAACATTGACATGTTTATTTAAAGTTCTCTAAATGATGTAGCCTACCTATTGTCAATGTGTCTCTTATGTTTAATCTGGATTCCCTCACTCAAAGCATAATGTCCACCCATGGAAACAATCTCTTATGTGAAGAAGACCCAAGTGTTGCACACATTACAATTGACTTCTGAACCAGACAATTTTGATTAAGGATCCAACAGAGACAGGGAGGGGCAACATTTAGCGTTGTAAGCATCAGAGATTGTGTCACCTTTGAAAAAGCATGAAAGGGATGTTTACTTTTACCACATGGCCAGTGAGATTTGCTCTTTTCTCCTTCATCCTTTCGTCCTCCCCTTGGTGTCAGACACGGGAGATGAAACATCCTTGTCACACGAAGACCAGGCTAGACTGGCGGTTGTTCAGTGCTGTTACCCGCCTCGATTCTTGATCAGCCTCACCTCTGACAGATGGACTGGAAACTCCCTTGACGATCGTTTTTTTGGGGGGGGGGTTTAGTAAAGTCCTACATGTTCAGGTCATTGAAACTTCTCAGTCAAGATGGTAAAAGGCCAGAATAGCTGGGGGGTCTTACCAAAAGAAAAAAAGAAAATAATAATAATTACAAAAATGATAAGTATACCATAAGGGTCCAAGAGCTCTTTGGGCATTTATTGGGGGAAGTGAAGGCTGAGAAAGGCAAGCATTCTGTAACATCACAAGAAGCTCTTTGGAGAATTGTCAAATCATGCTGGGATATCAGGATTTGTCCAAACTTGTTGAGTCCATGCCAGCACAAGTGCACACTGCTGTTAAAACAGAAGGAAGACATACCAAGCACAATTTCTGAAATTCATGTTCATTTTTAAAAGGTTTGAATTTTCACTCAAAAGATGTATATTAAGATATATAATGAAATAATATAATTGTCTTGTTTAGTGGTCTCAGGCTTAAAGACCCACCTGTCTTTTAAAAAAATACTTATATAGGTATTAATTGTGTATTTTCTGGGCTAACTTGAGATGTTCTGAGTGTGTGAATTGGCACTGTGTAATTGCTTGTTCTCTTGAATCAGGGTCTAGTTGACATGCTGTTGTCTACTGAACCATGCTCAAGGGCTCTTCATTGCAACAGACACAATCGACATTGATTAAATCTTTCTTGGCCATATCTCAATTTTCACACCTTAATCAGAGATGTTCTTTTATTCCTTAAGGCTGTAAGCATCTTTGGCCTCTTCAATCAAATATATATCACACATGAGATCAGGTTTCAAAAGGTAGGTTAGTGGTTAATGCTAGCTGCAGGCTAATACACCACATGGCTTAAAACATTCCTCGTTTCATGTCGCTTTCTCTTTCCCTAGTGATCTTAAATGCTGGTCTCATGCAGACAGGACAAGAAGGGAAACTAAAAATAAATAAAGTTTCCATCAGTTTTTTTCTCCAGTTTACTCTTCTCTTTTCTTTAAAGCAGTTGGTATGAGACACTGCAGATAGGTCGTCCTTCGCAACACCATGAATAAGAAAAATAACAGAAGTAATGGCAAGATCAAAGATAAACATGTTAACACCCATTATAATCCAAAGGTCGAAGAATGGATGCAAAACAGTGTTAATTGCTAAAATGGTATTACATAACTTTAATTGAGATTTAATGCACTGATTTTAATGTGTGTGTGTGTGCGCAAACCTGTGTTAATTTGTGGCAGTGTGTGTGAGTGTGTGTTCATGCTCGCGTATGTGTACGTAGACAAAAACCAGAGAGGAGTCTGTGTGTGTGACTGTTTATAAACCCAATCACTGAACTTGAAAATTGTCTTTTATATCCTGCTGTGGCAAATGGGTTCATTATACCATAGATGTGCAGGGCTGTGTGGAAAACTGTGTGAGTCAATGGTATCCTGGCAGCTCATAAAGGTAAAGGAACACATTATTTTAAAGGTCACTTACCGGGTTAGAAATACTCCCAAGATGATGACGAGAGAGATGATCGCTGCTTTGTGGACAAACTGGGATAGAGGCCATCTGTTATCCCCTGATCACCTTCAAGGAGAACTCTTAATCACACACAGAGAAACGGAGCGTGAACCGGCAAAGATAGACCCCATTCTTGGTGACTTCTGGTGGCAGCCATTTTGGAAAACTCACTCCAGTCTAAATTGAACCCACTTGGATGTGGCTTCACCCAGATGCTGTTCAGATCTCCGCTAGTTAGATAAAATGTGGCGATGAGAGGGCACGGATCACCAGCGGGAGAAATTGCCTGTCTGTTCTGAGAACATGTTTGCATTTTGGAAGATGCTCCGTTCCTGCCCTGACCCAGTGTTGGTGATGGAGATGAAATGTCATGCCATGGCTTCTAAATGATCTCATTATGCACCGAACAGCTGGTCGGGCATCCTCCTACGCCACTCGTCACTGTCAGCTAGCAGCAGTGCTACCCAAGAAGGTGGCCACAGTGTCTGTACTCACCGCAGGGTGTCAGGCAATTTCAGAACCAGCAACTCGTTCACCAAGTTGGGTTTGTAGGGAAAGACACTAACTAGCCCAACCCAGATGCCAGTTGAATCTGCTCTCAATAAAACAAAACAGACTGAAAGCCACACGTCACCATTGCCACTGTGAGAACTGCCTTGAGCGCGTTTAAATGATGAAACTTGACATTGCAGATGTTTTGTTTTTGGTAGGCAAAAAAAAAAAAATGTTTTCAATTTCATTTCCGTCTGTAATGTCTCCTGAAGCCCTTTTTCCCCCAGCTGAGAAAAGTTATTATGACTCTGTTGCGTAAAGATGCTTTTTTTATGGATTTGAAGTGCCTTTATGCCAGTCATTTATGGTTGGCTTAGCAAGGAAGAGAAAACAATTACCTTGCCGGGCGATGCTGGGGTAATATATCCTGTCTGGTTATCTACCCTGCCCCTTTGATACAACAAGCTCAATATTTCCTATGTGAAAATTCCTAACAATTCTGTATTTACTCGTACTTCGTGACGTTTTAGAGTGTTATGTCATTTTCAGTCAAGACCTACAGATTTAGGTTCACTTAGTACATCCCAAAAGCGGTAGGCTAATTATACCATGTAATGGTTAGTATAGGTTTATAAGGTTAGTATAGGTTATTATGTGTATTAGAAGTTTAGTATACTGTATTGAATATTGTATATTATTTGTATATTAGGAGGTTTACTATATTATATTAAGAGGTTTACTATATTTTACATCATAGATGTAATCTATGTTATGCCAGGTTACTTTGCGTTGTCTTGTCCAAAGAATTTCAGTGCCCAGTCTGACCCTGTGTTGTTCTGTGCATCTGACAATAAAAGACTTGAACTTGAACTAATGCAATAGGGAGACAAGAGTCATGAAGGCAGATACAGGGATACTGTGTCTGTGTGAGTCACTGTCAGACCATTACACCAGAGTGGTCTGGATGGTTGTTTTATCACTATACTATCAACATGCTAAAATATGAAATATTCAAACAGATCAGACTCATTCTCCCAGAACTGTGAAGGTGATTTTTCTTTCTTTTTTTTTTGCACAGGTTCCATTTGATTAACCTCAGTTCCAACCACGCTTTGGTTGAACGTAAAATACCGTTCCCCAGGCATGCATTTTAGATAATGAACGGGTTACACATTGCATAATTGGATGCGCATGTAGCCAACAAATGATGTGTGAGAGAGCATAATTGACACGGCAGAAGCTTGTTTTGCCAGACATCCCTTAGCTGGACATGCACAATTTAGCGTCCACCATTTTTGCTACTGGAACACCCTGTAGGCCAGACAATATGCTACACACCACCAAGGTGTACCCCATCTGCATGTGATAGCACATTCATTTGCAGACATTGTGACCCTTAACTCTGGTGTAATGAAATGTCATTTCCATAGTGATAGGACAAATTGGGTATTGATTACATATGGCTTTTTGTGATTTCCTGGCATTGTTGCCTGCAATCTCAAAATAGAGCCGCAATTATTTGGGGCTTTTCATTACTGTCTTTAATAAGCTCACAACTCATCTAACCGTGAATTGTGCTCATCTGCTTCCAAAGTGAACAACTATAAACTGTATATGTGGAGATGTAAGAAGAGATGGGGATCAGACCATTAACCTTTTGCATAATATTGCACCACATGGGATTCAACCATGACATTTTCAAGATCAAGATGCCATGATGTCTGGTCTGTTGTGTGGATCTCTGCAGGTGGACTGGTGGGGTAACACTTAATTATTGTTCTTGCAACGCGCAAAAGTCTTGCATTTTGATTACTAGACGAGTCATAGCAGGCAACAGACAGAAATTCAGTTTCGCTTTGATGATCTACAGAGTAATTAAAATGCCATTTTCATTTAGCAATTCTTTCAGAACAACTTGCATGAAGTGTGGATTTGAAGTTTTGTTGCAGCAAAAGAGAATATGTTATTATTCCCATAATTTGTACTTTTACATAAGGGACAATTTAGAACTCAGAAGAAAATATTCTTCAAAGTTAAAACAACTGTGTGATCTAGAAGGCAAACAATTCAAGTGAGACTGGTAATTACTGCATTTGGAAAAAGATGACGTTGTTAGGTCACACTGTTTCCTCTCCAGTAACTCAAATAAGTCTTCCTTTTTATGAAGACTAAGCAGTAGCCAAGTATCCTGTCTGATTCCAAGTGTAATTCCAAGTTTGGAACTGGTGTGTGTTTGCCTCGACAAATTGTCTTGCCATGGCTCTTCAATTCCTTCAGAATACCAAATTGGAAGGCCATGAGAGCTGCAGAATGTTAATGGGATGGTGAGCACAGCCATCGAGGACAGTCAGTATTAAAAAGCCATTCAGGACATTTACAATTTATAGTGTCTTGTATAATGGCCTTTAGATACAGTGATCTTTGACAGTGCCGAACCGTTTACAGTTATTATCTGATAAAATCATTACGCTGTGAGTGTACAGTTGAGTCTGTAAACATATCTCCTTAACCTGATTTCCATAATATACAACTATTGATAACACTTAAACCAGTTTAACTATGGTTTCTCTCAGAGCGTTGCTGTGAAAAAGCTGTTGACTTAATTAATTCTGGCAACACTTACAGTGGAAAAAAAAATCTGACTTGGATACGGTAGCGCTGGAGTGGCAGTATGAGAGTACTTTCTAAAACACACGTGGACTAATCTTAGCATATGGGTTTTGAACAGGAACACATGTCGAGTTTTCATTGGTTGCTAATTTGCCTTCTGTTCTCATAGGAGTCTGCCATACAGTCGGTTAAAATGTCATGGTATTTACGATGGGAAGAAAATGTCAGCCAGTGTTTGCACTACCAGAGACAAGTGACTTTGCGACCCACACACACACACAAAATAGATTTGCAGAGACTGCTGCTGTGATGTTTCGTGTCCCACTTGAACATGAAAGATGATTAGACAGAAGCATCGAGGGCCGCATGTTGTCCTAAATGAGGATGCGTCATGAATTATTCTTCACTTATTTACAAATTAGTTGAAGAATAAAAATGGACAAATAGGGGAGTCAGGTTGCTGAGCGGTTAGGGAATCCGGCTAGTAATCTGAAGGTTGCCAGTTTGATTCCTGGCCGTGCAAAATAATGTTGTGTCCTTGGGCAAGGCACTTCACCCTACTTGCCTCAGGGGGAATGTCCCTGCACTTACTGTAAGTCGCTCTGGATAAGAGCGTCTGCTAAATGACTAAATGTAAATGTAAATACAGATTGAGGATCATTCATGTCTATGCCTGCGAATCATGTTGAAGTGAGTTTTTATTCAGCAGCAGCATAAAAGAGCATGGGATATTATCCTTAAATTCTTTACTAATGGGTATGAGTATGAGTAAAAAATAGGATTTTGAGGATTTTTGATCAAGTAGATTGAGGATTAGTAACTCTGTAAACCTCTTAGTGCCGTCAGTCGTGGGTATTGTTGCATTGTTATCCTACTTGTCCCGATCTTGCTCTAAAACCAGAAGGGAGATTCTTGCAGACCTCTCTGGGGTTGGTAAATCAAACTTAGTGGGCGGCTAAAAAACCACAAAGAGACATCGGTGTTGCCCAGTGTGGCCAAAACAGTGATAAAGGAGCCTGGGGCCAAGCGTGGGTTTCCAAAGGCTGAGAGGGACTGATTGCTGTGGCAAAAGCCTAAACAGGCCAACCTCTCTTCCAGCTGGGCATAATTAATTATTAGAAAGCAATCCAGCACAGCGGTACACTAATGTGACTAGGTCAATCACTCTGGGAGGCTGTGCCTTCAAGCGTAGACACTCGCAAGTCAAGGAGATTGTATACGGTATGTTGAATCCCCCCCAAATGTATAGAAACATATATAGACACAGTATATGTGTGTGTACAATACGATATAAGAGCTACGGGTGCAAGCCTGACCAGTCTGTGAACTTCTACAAGTTTATTTATTAATGGCACTGCTTTGATGCTGGACAGAGGTCTATTCCAGTTCATATTTACTCCTGCTTTTTGCCAAGGTAGTGTTGTATCTACACACCAGAAGACAGAGAGAATGGCAAGAGGCTGTGCATTACAATTTTCTCAAATAAAATAGTCCCGTTTACCCATGTACATCTTCCCAGTGAAACTGGAATTCACAATTTTCAATAACGACTTTGTAGTTTGTTTCATGCCCCCCTGCTACGTAACGTTCACCATTCACAGCTCCCCAATTTCATTTTTGATTGGATAAAAGGGTCTACAGTAGACATGTAGACAGTGAGTGCAGCTCTCTCCATCACAGGAAGGGAGATTTAACACATTTATGAGGTATTGGGCGGCTGTGGCTCAGTGGGTAGAGAGGGTCGTCATTTAATCGCAAGGTTGGCGGTTCGATCCCCGACTCCTCCGAGGTCATGTGCCGAAGTATCCTTGAGCAAGACTCTGAACCCCAAGTTGCTCCCGATGGGCAGGCCGGTACCTTGCATGGTAGCTCGCTGCCGTCGGTATGTGTGAGTGAGAGTATGAATGGGTGAATGAGAGGCAAACATTGTGAAGCGCTTTGAGTGCCGCTAAGGTAGAAAATGCGCTAAATAAATGCAGTCCATATTTCATCAGCCTGGAGGATGTTAGTGCAAGGCCGGAACAAATATGTCCATTAGTATTAGATCCCTCATAGCTGCTGCTACAGCTATTGCTTAACTTCAGCTAAATATGCGTATATTTGCAAACACATTGCAAATGCATTTTCATGGACAACTTTTCATTACACCAAGGATTATTTTTAAAGTTGAAAACAAACCATAACCACCTTGATTATTTATTTATTATTCTTGATTGATTCTTTTTTTTTATATGCTTTGGCATAATTAAGTAAATTGTCATGGCAATGAGGAAACAGTGGATTATGTATACTTCACTTGAACTCGATTATGATTGTATTTACTTTCCAGAGAATAGCAGATATTGATTAGAACATTCATTGACTTATGCTTATTGAAGGGCCATTGCATTGACAAATAGAATCAGATGGCAAACTCAATATTGCATCCATTTAGGATGAACTTGAAAATATCTATACATCTTCCTACTTCTCAAGTTGTTATAAGGCCTGTAGGGTTTTCAAACTAAATCAAGATATGAAGGATTCATGCGTTAATGGAGGGTTTGCCAACACACGTGGGCCCAAATCGCATTACTCTGCAAACATTTCCTGTCCGGTAAAATAAAAAAAGGTCTCAAATACATGCAGAGTTATTCTGTCTCATCCACTCTAAGACATATAGAGGCTTTCTGTGGAGAAACCTGGGAACCACAGCCCTCGCCTCCCCTCAGTTCTCCAGCCATGTATGAACCATTGTGGGGACTGCAGTCCAGATCATCTAACCCATGATACCATTCAGAGCACTGGGATGCCTCCACTTGGATAATCAAAGCTCCACGATTTTCGCTGCAGGCTAAGATGGCCACCGTGTGTTTATGTGCCTGTGTTGCCCAGTAGATGATGAAGATTGCCAGGAGCTGGCAGGCTGTATCAATTACACTCTCTCTCTCCCTCTCTCTCCCTCGCTCTCCCTCTCTCTCCCTCTCTCTCCCTCCCCCTCTCTTCCTTCCCCCTCTCTCTCCCCCTCTCTCCCGCTCTCTCTCTCTTGCTCTCTCTCTCTTGCTCTCTCTCTCTTGCTCTCTCTCTTTACTCTGTCTCTCTTGTCCTCTCTCTCTCTTGCCCTCTCTCTCTTGCTCTCTCTCTGAGTTGGCAACAGATCATTTGAAACCACATTTGATGTTGTGCTATCTGGCTCCTCCAAGCATATCCATCCCTCTCTAAATCCCCTTTGCCAAACTTCTCTCCGTGCAACAGATTTCCCCTCTGCTCTCAGGCCCTCCCACACAGACTGCTCTGGCTCTGCTTTCCCTGGTGTCTTCAGAGCATTGTCTGCTGTTAGTTTCACAACCACTGAATCCTTTTGACTACGCATATCATTACTCACACTTGACATTCACGTGGAACATCCATACAATGGTGATTCTATTCGATGTTCATTACAGAGAGTGTTTCTCTCAGTCTGTCAGACATCAAATATGAGAATGGAGGGGTGGTAGGTAGACACTAGGTGGGGTAGAAAGGTATAAGCTATTTGTTACACTTAACCATCTGAGAAGTTGTCCTTGGAAATAGGCCTGGCACTTTCAAAAAATACTTGGCGGGTGATTGGATGAACCATCTGTCTATCACCATCTATTGTGAACTACAGGCCTAACGGGCCTGTAGTTCCTTATAGATCACGGACTGGTCCAAACCAGACCTATGTAGAGAGATATGGCTCTGGTCTGTGGTTTGGGCACAAACTGATAACTTGGAGCTTGGCAATATGAATTCTCGCCTGGTCGTGAACTCGCAAATCGAACTTTCTGTCAGGGTTAGGTCGGGATGCAAAACTCTCGTTTCTAAAACCACACTGTACCTGCTTCTAGGCTTCAGTCTCAGAACTAGAATCTGAACTTGGAATTTCAATTGTCAGAATGCGATACCTCAGACCTCAGGTGACTTGTTAAGTGGTCCGTTCTGCAACAGAGTAATTAAGAGAGGGGACCTGTAAACAGCTGAAAGCTCAGAGACGCATTGAAATGTAGTGTTTGCAGGATGTGTTTGGAGTAGGGACGGCTAATAAGACTTATTTAAGACTTGGGTGATGCTGATGGTCACAGACAGCAAAGAATGATCAGCCAAGTGTGAAACATGAATACTTAAATGAAAATGCAATCAAGTAAGTGTAGTTCGGTTTTATATAAATGATAATATATTATAAAAAATAAAATAAAAGTTATTTCTAACTTGACAATGTGATTGTGTTTGGACAGGTAGGAAATTGCTGCAATTTCTTCTATACGCCGTTCTCTTGAGAAAAACGCATTAATCATTTTAGTTTGAGGAGCTGTGATTTTTTTTGAGAGGAGCAGTGTTCTGGTGCCTGCTAGGTTGGATGATTCTCTCTCCCCCCCTCCTCCCCCCCCCCCGTGCTCTCAGACCTGGCAACATTGCCGTGAAAGCCGACATCATGACAGAGGTATTGGCAAGGCTGTGAAGGTTATTTTAATTTCATCCTGCTCTCTTTAGAGCTCCAAGGCCCATGCTCAGTAATGAACCAGCATCAGAACACCGACAAGGCCTAGCTCTGGGACACAGCACGACGCAAACACATTCGAGGCAAGCGCCGAATGCTTCCCTCAAATAGCACCCACCTTTTTCTATTTTTTGGTGGGGCAACATGAAAAGGGAAGAGCCTGGTGTTGCTGAGCCCCTCCAGTAGACTTGGTAATCAAGGTAAGGAGGGAGAAGGTGAGACTGTTGATGGTTGAAGGCTCACAACTTTTTTGGACTTTGGGTAACACAGGTGAGAGCTGTCAATAGTCTGAGAACTAGCTCAGAGTACCAGAGGAAGAAGAACATCCCTAGAAAGTATAAAAGTCAGGTGGCTGAGCGGTTAGGGAGTCGGGCTAGTAATCTGAATGTTACCGGTTCGGTTACCGGTTCAATTCCCGGCTGTGAAAAATTACGTTGTATCCTTGGGCAAGGCACTTCACCCTACTTGCCTCGGGGGAATGTCCCTGTACTTACTCTAAGTCGCTCTGGATAAGAGCGTCTGCTAAATGACTAAATGTAAATGTAAATGTAAAAGGCAGAGTAAATGTCACTTTGATTTGCTGATGACACTGTCTGCATTGTGATGAAGCACAGGAATTCGTTGATGGAAGGGAAGGGAGATTACAGGTGACAGACTACACTGATTTGATAATCTGCTTCTTTAATCCTTCCCCATTTTTCTCCCTGTGGGTTTAGGATAGAATAAGTAGACCATTTTGGCTGTAACAATTGTGCGCATGGATTGGCCTTCAATGCAGTTTTTAGTGCTGCAAAAGGCATTTTTTACTCAATTAAAAAGGTCCATGTTGTCCCGAACTGGATAGCATTTTGCTGTTACAATGAACTGATACTTTCAGTTTTTAGTTAATCATAGCGGCGAAAAAATACTTTAAGCTTTTAATCAGCTTCCAAGCACGGTTAAATCTTAGTAATAACTCTATTATATTTCGGTAGTGGAACCCTCTGAGAAAACTGAGCCTGGAAGCAACACAATAGCTTGCCAGGTAATGCTCATCCAGCAAGGACTCCAATAATTCAAATCGATAGCTAACAGCTGTTTCTTTGTCTAATAATAAATAGACAAAGATGTGCTACATTGTTATTTACACACATCAAACCCAGGGGACCTGCCCTCATCTTCAACGGGCACTCCACAGCAAGCACGCAACCAGGAAGGCGAGTGAGCGTCCAAACAGACCGCATTCAAAGCCCTGAGAACCTTTTTGGAGGGCGCATCGACCACGCCGCACAGTCCCGCAGGAGCAACGACCGCCACTCCTGAGCAGTCATAAAGGGTGGCGCTGCAGCCGGGGAGATTACCCCACATGAAAGACAGACGGGCCAGGAGTCGTCCTGGGAGCGGCCCAGGTGATGAAGCACTGACGACCATACAGTGGTGGTGGAGGGCCCAGGCTATGGAGGAGCTGTCTGCAGCAAAGCCAATTAAGCAGCAGGTGAATCTTCAAGGCCATGGGTGTCTTTTACTAAACTACAGGTGGTTCTCTGCGATATGTGAGCTCTTTGAGTAGGGCCAGGCGACGCAGACTTGGGGGAGTCGGTTGGCCACAGAAAACGTCTGAATCTTTTGATGCTGTTTGAACGATGCAGGTGAGTATCAGAAGAATTCAGCAGTACAGAACGTGAAGGACATGTGTGTGTGGTTTATTGATTCAGGTGTCATTGTCACATTAGGCTTTCCACTCCCGTTAATGCTATTGGCATCTGTTCTGGAAGAATACCATTGTGTGCAACACACTTGTGATGACAACCAATACTAGATGTTTTCATGTAGAGGACTTTTATTTTACAGGCCTGCCCACTGTTAGCTTGCATAACCCCCACAGGACAGCTAACAAGCTAAATGGCAGCTTGTGTTGATCAGTTTAAGCCCAGCTTTTGATTTGAGCTTGTATGCAGGCATCCCTCAAGCTAGCTATCCAACATGTCATTTTTCATATTAGTAGCAGCATCCAGTCATGAACAAACCTACCATTTACTTTTGTTTATTAGGTTTTTTTGTGATTGACTGTCATGATGAACGTTCCTTTAATGTATCTTTGCTTCTCTCAAAGATGTCAGTGAATTTCACTCAGTCAGGCCTTGCCTGTACAGTCCAATAAATTGAATAAGACCTCGTAGGTTAGGTTTATTGCAGATGAATCCACTTAGCGATATTGGGTTTAGGACAAACTATCCATTACTCAGAATATGTGTGGGGGGAGGGGTGGGGGGTGTGCAGAGGACTTGACATGTCATGTTGTTGAATTTTCTCTCGTTCACCTTTGCTAGTCTGAAACCAGTGTGTACATTTCATCTGTTATTCAGTACCTTCTGTCACTAGTCCAAATCAAGCCTGGCAGGATGTGGTAATAGCAGAATTCAATCATCCGTACACTAGTCTCCACTTCCTCCGACACTAAACAAGAGGTTGAGGGGAAGACTGGGATGTAAAAAATTTCTACGTTTTTCTCTTTTTCACTCCTTCTCCGGCTCCTATCCATCCGAATGTGTTTATCTGTATGATTGCAATTCCTCCTCCAGATATAAGTGACAAAAACAGACGCCCTGCAGCAATTTGGTTGCAACTGCAGTCGCCTTCCTCTGCCTCAGAAGTACCCCCCCTAAATATCACCTTTAAAGTGCTCGAATGTTCGGTCCTTTGAAGATGTTCAGACCTGCTTCATGCACAAAATAAAAATTGTCCGTTTACTGTGAACAATGTTTTGGTAGTTTATATTTCTGTATTTTGGTTCTGTACGCAGAAGGGTACTGCTGTTCGTGTTCTGAGTAGAATTACTGAAAATGTAAAAATATTGTTGTGTCAAAAATTCTCACAGTTATGATGAACCTATCATGTTTAGTGTGGCAAATGTTCCAGGCAGTTGTATCACACCTGTTAATTCCCAGTATCATATCAATGCATCTATTCTCGCTATGATTTAACAGTCATCCATCTTTTTTTCCTTTAGCGACATCCAACATCTTACTTCTGAAATGCTATAAAGCTGGAAATACTACATGCCAGAGCAAAAAAAACAACAAAATAAGAATATACCTTTGTTCAAATGGAAAGGAAAAACAGCGTTGGCAGCCAACAGTATTACAGTTTATGAAGGTTCCCTTCACATCACTGACTCTTTTTAGTTTCAGTTCAATTATGAGCTATGCAACCAGGGACTTAACACTGTTTTCTAGCTGTTCCAAACTGAAAACACTTTGATCCCTTTTGAAGTTGTCAGCTCGGAATAACTGTTCAGCCATCCACAAAAAAAAGTCAGATAAAAAAAATTGCTTTGTCATACTGACTGCCTAACAGGATGAATAGCAATTTGCTGGCAGTAAAAGATCCGTTTCTCTCCAGCGTCTCCATCTTTAAAACAGACATTCATTGGCACACCATGGTAAGACTTACGTTATGTATTATTGAATGTCAAAATATAATTGAGCTAGTTTTTGACTGCCTTTTCCATGAGGGAAACATAAAAGGACAACTTGACGATGAAAACATTGTCACGCCTAGTCCTTGTAAACAAGAGTTCTTTGCTACAGAACCAGAGGGAGACTTCTGCTCGTGGGGTTCTGAGCCAACCTCAGTCCAGATCCGATCGTTTCAGACTTCCTGCTTGGCCTTCTCCCCCCAGCATCCTATCTGAGCCAGCCAGACTAATGTGATTGACAGTGACAGCAGTAGTCGCACCATCCAACCAACAGGGCTTCCAGATTTGTTAGCTTCACAAACATGGGCACTGGTTAGCCTGCGACTGCCTCTGCCCAGCACTGCTGTTTCTACGCCAACCCAAGCCAGAGATAATAAGATGGCCACCAGACACTATGTCAATATTTCACTCTTTGCACAGAGTGGTCTGCCTGGCAAGCTGCTGTCTGATAGATGTGGTGTTGACTGAATGTGTTTTTAGAGGGGGGGTGGGGGGGGACTGGGCCACTGGAGAGATGGCAGGAGCAGGTGGTTTGGAGAGGCCCTAAAGCCCCTAATGTAGCAGTTCATTAAAACAGATGCAAGGCAAATTTGGAAGGGTTGAGAGCACAGCCAAACTGTGTCTGTTGGTCAGTCCCGTGCAAGATTGATATTACACAGCTCACTGGTTGGGTTTGTCCCCAGAACAGTTGGGTTAGTTGATGGTTTGTGCAGGTGATTGACTGGTGAGAAGGAATTTCTATGTATGAGAAACATCCAATTATGAATGTTTCGTCATCAATAAACAATGGCAGCAAGCACATACATATTAACCCTGAGAAGCCAATACATATCGACTGGAGCAGATATACTTAATTGTATTAATCAAATAATGAGACATGTCTTTCAAAGGCCCCGTAATAAATACCTTAAAAATAACTCCCAAGTGCTTCCTGGATCATCCTTATTGGTTCTTTAGCACATGACTCCAGGACAGAGCAAGTCGGTAAAGCCAATTCTATAGACGTTTTTAGTATTTGTATAAATTTATGATGCTCTGACTGTACAGCATGCGAACCATACCGTCGCCCTGCCAACGGAGAGAGCTGGGATGGAATGTGGTATAAGCCCTTTAGTTAATTATACACTGTGGTTTTTATTTGATGGATTCTTAATGTTTTAATTTATGTCTGTTTAATTAATCTTGTCACTTTTAATCATAGACCCTATTAATTTAACAATGGAAAATGAAACTGCATTATTGAGATATTAAGTAGTTCTTCTCCCTGTGATTGAATGTTTCCACAGACTAGGTTTAGGAGTGGGGTCATGCTTTATTAGGTTCTCTTTGGTGTTTAAATCAAATCCAGCCAGGATCACGTGAAAGATCCATAAATAGTTTCGTAATCAAATCCTGGATTGTTGGGAATTAATCTTGTTGTTTAATGTTCAGGCTTTGTCGCCAACTTGTTCAAAGCCGAGGCTTGAGCATACATGTTTCTATGCGTTGGTAAACTGGTTATGTTCCCAGTGTTTATACAGTATTAATGATAACATAAAAAGATAAAACACTATTTCTGTATTTTCTGGTCATCGCTTGGTGTCAAATCAGAAGTTGTCTCGTTAACAGAATCTCAGGGAGCATCTTAGTGAAAGTGAAGTCCCAGGAGTGCAGAAAGCCCACAAGTGCCACATTCTGCTCCAGTGTCTGCCTGCACTCCTGTGCCAAGTGCCACATTCTGCTCCAGTGTCTGCCTGCACTCCTGTGCCAAGTGCCACATTCTGCTCCAGCATCTCCCTGCACTCCTGTGCATGTACCCTCGATATTAGCCCTGGATTAGAGAATGTGGCTTGGTATCGTTAAATAACAAGTATGGCAGCTTCTCAGCGTAATGATGCCTGGCAACTTGGAGATGAAAAGTAAATTGGCAAGGGCAAAAAAAGGACCGTCAGCTAAGGGTTTTCTCTCTCTCTGATCAAAATGGAGAAATCAACCATCTATGTTAGAATTTTCATCACTGCTCTAACAGTCTCCCAAATAGGTTATCCAGGATAATGGCTTTGAGGCTTCATTAACTTCTTATCAAATTAGATTTCTTTTTCTCCTCAAGGCAGATTGGAGAGTGATTACAGATATAACCAAAATAAGACTGTTTAAAACCAAAAGAAAGAGAGAAATTGATAAAATGGTCTATGATGAAAGGGAAATTAGTCTATTTCAACCTCAGTTGCAAGATGACCAAATCACCTCTCAAAGTGAAGCGTAGTTCAGCACTGTGGCTTTGGGGCTGTTTGCTGGTGCACTTTGGTTTTGGAGTTGTGACACATACTCACAATAGCCTTGAACTTTCATGTAAAACTAGCAGGCAGACAACAACAAAAAGAAAAAAACATACGATTCATAAAAACATCTGTCATAATGTGACGAAAACCAAGTCAGAAAACCCACCACAATTGCAATATACTGTTAAAATATATATTCAGATACGAAAAAACTGAATAAAACAAATTACTGGCAGGTGCAAGAGAGGAGAGCAGTCAGTTGATGTGTTCAGCCTTTGCTCTGTGACAGGAATAACTCTGGACATCACCTTAAGGTCCCCTGGGTGTCTCCAAGCTAGTCTCCTCACAGTCGCTGCCCGTGACAATTTACAGCCCCAAGTCCACAAAGAGGTTCCAGTGAGCCAGCCACTGTGACATGCGGTCAAAGTGACAGCTCTCTGTCACAAACTCACTCAGCGATGCTCCTCCTGCCTCCGGTGGCTCGACGAATGATGAAACAGCAGAGAAAGCCATAGATGCCGGTGAGCGGCGAGACCCAGGAGAGGTCAAATGAGTGTAGCTGTCCGTAGATGTGTTCTCTTGCCAGAAACTCCCTCCTGGACATCTTGGAATAGCTGACCTTAATAAACACTGCCCGAGCCTCATACAACCTCTCTGCTGCTGCAGTAATTAGTCAAACGCAACAAGAAAGACTGCTGCTTTATTAACTGTAAAAAGTGATCAATCACCCGTGTGGATAATTGATACGAAGAAGGGACAAGCTAATTGCCTGCTGAAACTTTACGCGGGCTAATGACCTTCATTATCTGCGCTCAGGCCAGATGCTGAATGAGATGTAATGTGGTAGAACGTGCGAGGACGCCTTGTGTTCAGGGATGTGAGGCCGTGTTCATCTCAGTCTGCTTAGAATAATACTGTAAAGCCTTGAAAAAAAAGAAGAAAAAAAAGAGAGTAGACATAATTAAGGCAAGCCATCTTGAGTGAGGTGGTATAGCACTGACTGCTGAGAGCTGATTTGATGTTCATTTATTGAAACACTCACTAGAAAGACATACTCTGAAGCCTGTGCTATTGCATATGCTTTTAAACTGTAGTCGATTGCTTAGTTTCGTGTTTTGATCATCTCTCTATGTATTCGTGTAACTTTTTGAAGTGATTTTTTTAGGCTTCCCGCTTGATCTAAGGATGAAAGTTTTTATTCCTCATTCTCAAACAACTTCAAAACATCCAGTCATATTGAACATCCTGACACTGGCTAGTTCTTTCTCCTTTCACGGGTTCTCTTTGATTTTCTCTCTCACAAGGTGATGAAACGAACATACATTCAATGTATTGACTTACTCCAAATACTTGAGAAGGTATGAAATGCTCTGAATTCAAAGACTTGTGCTGGAAAACACAGCAGTAAAAGCAGTGCAAGTGAATCTTCAGCAACATGAGTAGGCCTGTCTATGCTGCACTTCCAAAACAAAAATAATGCACGTCTTACAACCTAACAAACGGCTACACGATCCATTTGTGTTGTTATTAAGCCGTTACCTCTTCTGAACGTGAGTGTATGGATGATGAGTTTGATGCAGAGTGGGAAATCCTTGAGATCTCACCAGCACAGACAACCTTCCTAACAAGTTTGACGAAGTAGAGAGGAGCGAGAGATGCTGGCGTGACAGTTATGCTGAGGCTAGGAACCCTCGACCAGGAAGTGGATTCTAATATCTGAAATCTACTGGTCTGCAGGTGTGTTACAGTGTCGAGCACTTTGTTTTGACAGTCTCTTTGCCTGGTCAACGAACAAGCGTCAGTCTTGGAAGAGGTTGAGATACGCGTAAAAAAATAAAGTCATTATTGTCTCTTCACACTTCTTCAGATTTGGCTCACTTGAGCATGTTTTACGCAGGTCATGAAGTCAGAACAAAGATTTATTCTGTTCTCTCAGAAGCAGGAGACTAACTCTGAAAATAGCTGTTGAATTCAGCGTCAATTATAAAATCCTTGCTACCACTAATTGTCTAAAAGGACTTATTATCAGAATCAGAATTAGAATCAGCTTTATTCGCCAAGTAAGTTTACACAAACAAGGAATTTACTGTTGCAGGAAGGTGCATACAATAAACATGAGAATATTAAGTAAAAAAAATCGAAATCATTCTAAACAATACTATACAATATAAAATAAGATATGACTGGTGATTTTGTGCAATAAAGTGACAGATGGACTACATGTAGGGAGTCAGGTGGCTGAGCGGTTAGGGAAGCGGGCTTGTAATCAGAAGGTTGCTGGTTCGATCCCCGGCTCTGCCAGATGACGTTGTGTCCTTGGGTAAGGCACTTCACCCTACTTGCCTCGGGGGAATGTCCCTGTACTTACTGTAAGTCGCTCTGGATAAGAGCGTCTGCTAAATGACTAAATGTAAATGTAGGGAGTCCTTGGGCTTGTTGATGAGGCCGGTTGCGAATGGAAAGAAACTGTTCTTGTGGCGTGAGGTTTTGGTCCTGATGGACCGCAGCCTCCTGCCGGAGGGGAGTGGCTGGAACAGAGTGTGTCCAGGGTGGGAGGAGTCGTCCTTATGTCATCCACGTTAACACTCTCCCCAGTACACTTACGCATTGATGTATAGAAAAGGAAATGTGCCTTTCTATTGCTGTTCGGCGCCAGGAATTGTGGTTGGTTGTTACACTTCAACCAAGGCTCTGGTGGCAACAAGCATGACCACCACAATCTGTTCAGACAGATCTCACTGCCGTCTGCAAACTGAACTCTGAGGGAATGCTTTCCCCAGAGGCTTATCTCGGCTTCCACTGCGACACCATTATGCTGCATCGTCCATTAGACTGGGAGGCGTGGGGGAGAGGGGGGGAGAGACAGCGAGACTGAAGTCATTGTGTGGGATAAATACTGTACCCTAGAAGACACAAAGCAATTACGCTTCACTCCATGTGCTGTTGTATCTTGCCCCCACCACTGCACATCAAAGCAGAGAGTTCTTCAAAAGGGCAAACGTAAACATAGCTCTCTCCAGCTTTGGAAGGAGTCTGTCAAGAAGTATTATCACAGAAAATTAGCAAGAAGAAAGGTTGGAGTTAGTGGCTTTATGTAAGAAACTTAAGGACTGCTCGGCTCCTGGTGAATGTGCCTCTGTTCTACAATGTGTGACAGGCAAAGAGCCTAGGGAATCAGCAGAAAGCAAATGACCTCACCCAGATCACACAGACGGAAAGGATATGCCAGACATCTTACACATGTAAAAGGTACAATCTTGAGAAAATGGCCTGACAAAAATATGACACAGACTGGTAATTAAGATCAAGTGCATTCGACTCAGAAGAAAATGGCCGCACTTTAAACGGACGTCTCGACACAGAAAAAATAGTCGTATCCATGACGAGTCGAGACAAATCACTTGTGTGTTGTCCTTTCCCGCTATCAAGGTCTGCTTGGATGTCTAACCTACCTATCCAGCGAATCTTGGCTGCTTGAGGTGATTAGTGACAGGGAGGGAACTCTGACAGCTCGACACTTTGTCAAAGCGCACCTGCCACAGAGCACGGGGGAAACACACACCCCTTGTTCCAGTCTCTCAAGGTTTCCAATAAACAACAGTCGTCCGGTCAAACGCTTTGCCTTTCCCAGACTGCAACTGACCGTGAAATAATTGGGGAGTCTGAGTAGAATAGTGAGAAAGTTCGCTTCATTGCAGTCTTTTTGCATGTTGATTGAATGCTTAAAATGCATTTAATTTAACAAATGGCTCGTATTTCTACTGAAGCCCTATGGAGGTCATAAATTCATATATTTTATTTACAGATGTATATTTATGGCTGGGTATTTAGATTGCGAGTTGATGTGTGAAAGGGCTTTGAGATTGGTTTCTATGCGGCGTAAATAAATGTAATTGTTTTGGGGGATTTTGTATGGAAGTGCTGACCACAATTCACAACACTAGATGGGGAGTTGGAATACATACAATTCCATGTACTGGACATTTGTATTTTGTTTGTTGACTAGCTGATTTGTTTAGTTTATATGAACCATAAAGTCTCTGCATGAGAGTGTGTTGTAACTCGCGGAGGGTCTGTAAGTGCTTGGCTTGTAATACATGTTATCCTATTAAAACATCCCACTGGTGCATGAAGCCAGGGACCATCTCCCATCCATCTCCATCCTTCTGCAACGTTTCTAAACACGCACAAATATATGTTCCAACCTGGTTTTAGGAGGATTTCATGTCAGATCAACTGGTAATGATCATCTCATATTGTCCGAAAATCCCTTTAGATGGTTTCAGAACGATAGGCTTAGAAAAAAGTACCAGTTCACTCAAGTAGAAGTACAGATACTCATGTTTAAAAAGACTCATACAATGAGTACTTTACAAAGTATTTGTACTTTGTTACTTCTCATCTCTGGCTGTAGTTGTGCCCAGTTATAGAGCTAGCCAATAACAAATCCATGTTTACATACTTGGTCATTATTTACAACAGAAATAGAATGGTAGGAATTCACTGAATAATCTGAGTTAGTGATGAAGATTAACATTTTGGAACCAGATCATCTGTCAAGGACAAGAAAATGATCCTGGCAAACTAAACTCTTCAAGCAGAAGTGGAGTCAGGTGGCTGAGCGGTTAAGGAATCAGGCTAGAAATCTGAAGGTTGCCAGTTCGATTCCCGGCTGTGCAAAATGACGTTGTGTCCTTGGGCAAGGCACTTCACCCTACTTGTCCCGGGGGAATGTCCCTGTACTTACTGTAAGTCGCTCTGGATAAGAGCGTCTACTAAATGACTTAATGTAATGTAAACATTTTAACTTTTGTATTTCAAAGACTATTTGTCTTGCAACTGTGTCACTCAGCAATTGCACATTGTGTCCTTAAGAGGGGGGTCAGATGGCTGAGCGGTTAGGCAGTCGGGCTATTAATCAGAAGGTTGTTGGTTCGATTTCCGACCGTGCAAAATGACGTTGTGTCCTTGGGCAAGGCACTTCACCCTACTTGCCTCGGGGGGAATGTCCCTGTACTTACTGTAAGTCGCTCTGGATAAGAGCGTCTGCTAAATGACATGTAAATGTAAGACGACTTGTTTAAATAATGACCACACGTCATTCCAGTAATTTTGCGGTTGTTCTGTGTTTTCACGTAACCCTTGTAAATGTTTGCATATGAATGTTCGGCACCCTCCTAATGACTGGGACAGGAGCAATTCTTTACCATTATTGATTTGTTAGACGTCTCAGCCCTTGAGTAATGACTACAATTAGGGGTCTATTTTCTTGATGATACAGACATTAAGGACACCAGTGGGATGCAGCTTCCTGCAACAGATGTTTGTGTGTGTGTGTGTGTTCTCTACCTGAAGTAGTGTTTTCCATCTCCTCCTCGATCCACCTCTCACCGCTCTGCTTGGCAGTCCTGAAGCTTTCACAGTGTAAGGCCTTTAATCTGACAAGTTCTTGGATCATGTATTTTGGAAAGCTTAAATGAAAGGATATTCAACAATTCCTCTGCATTCTTCCCACTCTTTCCCCTCACAGTCAACAACTCCCTCACAAAGGATTAAAAAAAAAAAAACTAGTCCTGGAATCAAGCCTAGAAAAAAAAAAAACTGCCAGACCTCACAAGAAAATTACACAGAATATTCTTTCTAATTACCCAAAGTAGATTTCTAAAGTAAATCTCCATTGTGCTGTTAAACTCTCTGGAATTTAAACTAAATATTGTACTATTTGTCTTCTCTCCCTTGGAGAATGGATTGTTTTGTGATTCAGTTACTTGTTACAGGATATACTGAATACGTGTTCAAAACTGCGTTTTTGTCTTTCGAGTTGACCTTCATTCCACAGACTGATCTGATTCAAGGTTAAGAGAACCAGCTTTCTAATCAAGACAACCCTTTTGATCTGTGTTGATGGCCAAACAGCTAAAATTACATTGATGGTATGATTGATTTCTTTTCTGCTTGAGAGTACTTATCTTTCAAGGTCAGAATGGCCTTCGCTCTATAGAAACCAGAAGGCCTTGTGACTAGAAAGAAATCATTTTAGCAGAAGAACATAGACCTAGGTTTTATTTAATTGCCACTTGATTTAAACAATATATAGCTGATATTTATATCTTTACTTGGCAAAAGGAAGTTACAGTTCAGTACAGCAAAGTAAATGGCAGCTCAGATTAATAACATCTGAGGTATTCTTCACTCATACGTAGTTCAGAGTGTGTACTATGTTCAAAGTGTTACCACATTAAAGCCTGGAAGTGGACATCTAACCAGGGCTTTGTCCAGTTCCAGATTCACTGTCGTGTTATTGCTTCAATTTTTATTGCTGTTATGGAACTTCCCAGTTACTGTTGCTACTGTACTTTTGTAAGGCGGTTCTATTGCTGATATTATTGCTGTTGCTGCCTTTATTGCTTTTGCTGTTTTTGACAGTACATTTGAAATAATCTTAGCTTCCCCCCCATGTCTTCTACATGTCTGTTGTCTTTCCATTGTCAACACATTTCACTGGCCAGAATGATCTGTGTTATTCTGTGCATTTGACCAATCTCTTTGACTTTGAGTTAAAACCATGGGGTGATCATCTAAGCTGGGCTTGATCCTCCATCTCCACGTTTCCGTGGAGATGTTTGATAGGCGTGGAGTGTAGTCATGACGATGATCTGAGTTGAGTGAAGGCTACGTTGGTTTGTGTTCATCGTGTACCAGGAAACAAACTTTGTTTTGACAAAAAAAGAAATCCTTTCATTTTTCACTTTCGTCTACTGACAGATACACTGATGCATGTGTGTAGTGTGCACATACATGTTCATGCAAGTGGCAATGGATTATTAAAGCTCTCTGAACAGAAATGAAAACAGATCACGTCTGTGGATCACACTGTAAATGAGAACTAACAGTCTGATTCTTAGTTTCTCAAGAAAAATTGCAGTGTGGCTCTGCAGCGTCCATCTTCGTATTCACTACGCCATCCAGGTGTTCGAGGACAAGTCAATCCATTTGCTGCTTTGTTGTCTAGTCCCTGGGCCTGATTCCTAATTGAATGATAACGATCATACTGACCCTTTGAAGTCACTTCCCCTCTATTGAGTCAAGAGTCTTGGAGCCCAGTTTCTGTTTGGGCGTGGGGGGGGGTCACGAGAAGAAAAAAAAAACTAAAACCCCAAAACAATGCCACTACAAACGGCCGCACGCTTAAAACGTGAAGGATGTGGAGCGTCAGACACAAGGGGAAGCTGCTGGGTTTGGGGAGGTAAGTTCAGAGAGCTGGACTCCTTTCAAGGCACACTCTCATTTCATCTGTGTGCCAACATGGCCGTTTGTGTCTGCTGCCTTTGTGGAGCCTGTCAGAGGCTGTGGGGAGAACACGGCTGAGCCCAGTGGTCGTGGTCTGGGGAGGGATGAAGGAGGGAGGGGCAGGGCTGGTGGATAACAGCCAGGGACAAAGTTTTATGTAGAGACTTAAAATGTATTACCTACAGTTGTCTAACCTAACTCTGGAACCTTCCCAAGCCATTAGGTAACACTGGCAATGACACAAAAGGTCCAGGCTATCTTACACACACTGCGAAAAACAACAACATTATTTTGGGTTGTTCCACATCTGGACTGGAATTAATAAGCCTTCATTTTCTTATTGATTTTGCATCCCTCTTAATGTATCGTTGCTGTGTAGGATATGGTTCCATTCATCAAAAAGACAAATGAGTCCAAACAGCCTCATGAACAAGAGCACACCGCGATAGGGGGGGTCACCTTTTCCCGGATGACGTGGCCAACTGTAGGATCAGATCGTTTTGACGTTTAAGACTCGTCTTTGATGTGCTAAATGTCAAAATGCGTAAGTGCTGGTGGAACAAAACGGCTCATCTCTCCTTACTGAAAAGAAACGGTGTTCTTGATCGTGCCTTTTTGGCTCAATGGAGATGCCGAGTCAGGAGATGTTCCTGCAATGTGCTTCGTTTACACTACAGCCTCGGTTCGAAATCCTGCTTCGCCTGCTATTATTACTGCTTTGAGTCTCACGCCCCTTGCAGAAAGTTTAAGTACAGTTAGTGAGTCGACCCAAACAGTTTGATTTATGAATACGTCATTATTCATGCTGGGAACACTGATTTAACAATTCTGTAACAGACCGGATCAAAACTAATCATAGTTGGCTATACCATTATCAGGTCACACAGCTGTAAAGCCAAGAATTTGAGTCGAATAGTTTTGACATAGCTGACATTACAATTCATCAATTCATCTAGCAGACTCCTTAATCCAAGGCGAAATAGACAGTGCAGATAGAGGCTTCAACTTACAAAAGGTCAAATATGTAATTATGTTTTTGTTAACTCCCAGAATGTTAATGTGAGGAAACTGAACTGAATAAATGTGCGCAGGAGAAGAAGGCTTTGTGTGGACTGTGGAGCCAACTGGACGCATTATTTCTGCAGTTCCAAGGATGCCCACTAGAAGGAGCTCTAGAGTGAGTAAATTCTCTCTAGGATTTTCGAGGGAATGTACTGTATAGTGTCAACAGGGACAACACACCACCTGTGTTTGCCAGTGTTTGATTGTAACTAGAAAAAAGTATTCTTTGTCTTTAGGAATGTCAAACCCATTAATGTTTCTGAATTGTTTTATGTTGGGAATAAAGAGTGAAGACACATTTATGGGTCTATTTCCATTCAAAACAAAGCCTGCAGTAGGATTCTGATTTTATAGTTAACGGCTGAAATATAAATCCAAAACACTATGTGCTGCACACAGACAAGTTTGATACTAAACAAATATGACAAAATAGTATTAGGTGTTCTTTCACTGCAACCGTTAAGAGAAACACCACACTGTGCACTGACCACAAAGGGACTACATGTTCAACAAGGTTAACACCCAATCTCACTTCCTGTCTCCCATCTCCACCTGTTTCCAACATGAATCCTGCTCCCCCCTCCCCTCCCCCTCCCCCCCCCCCCCTTTCCTCCCTCCCTCCCTCCTCCATGTGTCAGCTCATTATCTTTATCTCTCTGACAAGAGAAGATCTGAAATTGTCCTGTAAGCTCCTTTGGGGTGAGTGCAGTTTTTCTTTTGCTTGGGTGGGCCCCAGGGCATCTTGGGTAACATCTTTAATTCACGGGTCAACCTCATTGGCCGTCCAGATCAGCAGCTACTGGTTCACTGGAGAGCTTGCGGCAGACGTACATTAATATTGGCATGTTGGGTTAAAGGTCAATTCAAAGGGGGAATATGGATAACTCGTACTGCAAGAATGATATTTGGTTATGGGACACTTAATGTCATCTCTCATCAAATGTGGCAATTTTATTTTCATTTTAATAGGAAACATCAAACAGAAAATACTGTCGACACTCACACTAGTCACTTTACACACTTTGTCACTATCAGCTACTGGTTGCACAATCAGCAATATTGCATGAATTGTACCCTACTTGTCTCTAGGTTAGTATAGGTTATAAGGTTAGTGTAGGATATTATGTGTATTATAGGTTTAGTATACTGTATTGTTTATTATTTAGTATATTTAGGAGGTTTATTATATTATATGTTAGCTTAACATAGGTGTAACCCATGTTCTGAGTAGGCTACTTATGTCATGTTATGCCAGGTTGCTTTGCGTTGTCTTGTCCAAAGAATTTCAGTGCCCAGTCTCCTGTGTTGTTCTGTGCATCTGACAATAAAAGACTTGAACAATTTAAATAAACACTGATTCTCTGAACTTTAGCTCCATTCTTATTGTTTCTCAAGAAATCTAATTACAACGGTGCTGATGCTGAACAAGAGGAACGGAGTTAAGCTGAGACACTCTTGATTCACCTGCAGAGACAGAAATTTACTTTCTTTTGTTACCCGTTAATTGGAAAAGTTTGTTTCCATAGAGTAAATTAGGCTACATGATCTGGCAGCTTTTGACTTGACGTTAATTAGCTACATTTAATTGATTCATATCTAACACATAGCAAAGAAATGCTTGGGGTGAACTGTTGGCAACGTTTCTATTTTGTCACAATACAAATTATTTAAACGTTTCACCTAGTGTGGCAACTAATTCCCTTGCTGCTGAAAAACAAGCAACTGAAATAATCACACTGTCAAACTGCTACTAGTGGGTGTGGAATGACCTACATTCTCTCTCATATTTACTAAATTATGTATTTATTTATGAAAAAAACGAATTAGACAGAGACAATGTCGGTGTAAAAATGTTCTTGGATTGCGTTACTTGTATCGGCGCGAACGTTCCGTTTGCCGGTTTAGGCATATTTTACGTTTTAGTGGAGAAAAGTGAAGCTAACGGTGGCTAACTAACTGGCCATTCACAAATGTCACTCACGTCACTAACCCACACCTAGCCTATGGTAGAACATTGATTAGTTTAGCAGCTTATTTCTATGAGATAGCTAGTGCTAGCTAAAACGGCAAGACAGCTGGAGACACGCCACAAGCAAAGGCCAGGGTGGCAACGAGTAGCTAGCTACCTATGTTTCCATGCTGTGATATCAACACCCTGTATTTTAATACGCCCTTCGACCTGTTAGCTCCTGCGATTCCCACATATCGGTAGTTTAGAAGTTATTTTAGCTGTAAAACGAATTTACCAGTCTGGGGGTCAGGTCTGCATCTAGGAGCATGACGGAGCACAGCCGGCTTCGTGAGGAAAATGGTATTATGCCTGCTGCTAGGATGTGCTCTTCTTCTGGAGCAGATAATCCAGTTCTCCAAAACCCAGAATGTTCCAGTTGTGTTAGCCAGCTCCAGTAAATATTTAGAAAAACCAATTAGCCAATAATCAGTATGCTTTGTTGTCCCTATATTTGCGCTGTTGAGCTAGTAGTGGTGGGACTGATATATTAAAGCAATTAACCACGAGAGGCGTATTAAATAATGACCATAACTCCTGTAGATCAACCATTCCATATAAATATATACCAGACCACAGAGCTTTTCAATTATTTTGGTTCCAATCCCAAGTGTAAGGCTACAGAAATAAAATACACAACAGATAGCCGACATTTGACATCTCAAATGCTTTCAGCCTAGAGCAAGAATATTTTTTGGCAAACAGGTGAAAAGATTAATTGATCTGCAACCAAACCACTCAGTTGAAACCCCCTCCCAGTGTGACATTAATGCAAATGACCCCCAAAATACAAAAGATTCATTACGAGGACAGGATCGTCATTTGACCTTACAAAACACCCGGTAAAATGGAGAGATTGGAGTTTTTTTTATGGATATGCACAGGTTGACAGAGTGGACAGCGGGTCAGATCACAGCAATTACAGCTGCCAATGAATCACGCTTGAAAACAAGCGTGGACCCCCTTGTGGCCCCCCTAAATGTAGAGTCTGAATAATTATAAACATGCCTGCAAAGCAGGGAGGAAAACGATACAACAAGAATAATGTTGAATGGCCCCTCTAACAGTACAACTGGCCCAGCTTGGCCCCCCAGTTGAAAAGGTCTAGAACCACCCAACACCAGTGTGATGAAGCTAGGTTTAGACAAGGTTTAGACAATGACGGAGACATATCAGGAATCAAATATGCAGTATGTGAGTGATTGAGAGTAGGATGTGACTGAGTGAGGGCAGGATGTAACTGAGTGAGGGCAGGATGTAACTGAGTGAGGGCAGGTTGTGACTGAATGAGGGCAGGATATGAATGAGTGAAGGAGGAAGCCTTGAATTTTCCTTCAAACGGCAAATAAACAACAAAACTGTTTCTTGCTACAGTGTGACGTTTTTTAATAACAGAAACTAAGCTTCTGTTATGTCGGTGCTGAACCCCAACGGCCATTATTCCAGGATGCAATTATTAGCTCTCTGGTGATCGTCCAGACTTAATAGCAAATTAATTTCCAATGAGTTTTCGACTATACTCATATTATCCATGTTGTAGAATGCATTTTTATAGCTACATAACTTCCATTGTTTTTCCACGTTTAGGCTATTATAATTTGACACCTCAACAAATCAGAAGTTGAAGACCCCCCCCCCCCCAACACACACACTAACAATAATTCTCAAGACATAATTACTTATTCAGTACCACTCATCCATTCAGTCCACTTTACAGTACTTTCCATAAGCATAGATGACACCGACACTTTCAAGCCTGGTATCATAACAAATGCAGCTTCTGAAATGATAGACTATTGCATGTAATACAAATAAAGCCCTTTATGATACACGGTCAAATTAACACATCCAAACATCACATGACCACCTTGTTACTGTTTGAACATTTCTACCGAACCTCTTTGCAGTCCTGTGTGACACATCATTAGTTTGGCCCTGTGTGCCCGAATCACAGATATGTAAACATCTGGATTTGAAACTCTTAAGATCTCCACAGAAACACCAAGGCAGAGTCACCATTGCGAACATGAATTCTTTATGGCACAGATGGACAAAGGTGTTTCTCACTCTGAGGCAAATAAAACACAAACCTCATAGGAAAGTGTCAGCAAATGTCTTGCTTTTATCCACCCACGTATTTCTAAGTTATTTCCAATTTCCAACCAATTTAATAGAAAGCAAAAATAATAGTTTAACCATAGAACAAAACCATTTTCTGGTGGAGCCAAACAATTCCAGTGTTCATTGTGTATATAAAAATTGCACAAAATAATAGTGACTCAAATAAACTATGCAACTGAAATTACAGTGTTCACGGTCTCTCTACTTAATGAGTTTGTTTGTTTGTTTTGTGCATTGGATAATATTGTCAACACATTCAGACATAGGCCATGACAGAAGAATTCGATTACATTTTAAGTTTTAACTGTGGCATCGTATTCATATAACTGTGATTTTCAAATTACGAGGAAAAAAAGGAAAACAAGTCAGTACTGGTCTGAGGGAAATGCACACAGTAATGTTACACTGTACATCCCCTCTTAGAACTGTGCGCACACACACTCGTGGAGTTCAGCAGTTCATTCCACGACTCCTTTTCCCCTCCAGTTGAATCAAGTTTTGGTCATAAACATTCTCTCCACCCACAGACAGGTCCATACTGAGGAGCATGTTGAAACTATTAACAATCACAACCTCCTCATAGTTTTTGCTATTCAAGTAGGGAGTCAAGAGGGGTGATTCTGAAGTTAACAACATGCAACACATTTTTTTTTACTAATCTACAACTTTGAATAGGCTGTGTTTCACCATCCATTCATGCTTTACTTTCATCTCTGTTGTTACTGCATTATGATGCAGAGCCTTACATGGCTGTGCCCAACTTCTGGTCCGCTCCTCTCTGGGTGACCAGCCGTCTCTGGAGGAGAGGAGCCCTCCCTGACCTGCTCCTCCCAAGGCTCCTAACATTCTGTCTCTGACGTTTTCCTGTTTTAGGTGCAGTTCTGTGGGCGTATGTGAAGGCCTCAGTGGCACTGCTTGACAAACAAATGTATTTGATTGGATGATGCTAATAATATTGCTGAAGGGTCTCATCATTTTTTATATATATTTTTTATATAAATGATTGCCAGCAATACTAAATTGGTGTTTGAACAGCAGATTTCACCTAAGCAAACCATTAGAAGCTTGCAAAAGAGCACTAATATGAAAAGATTGTGGAGAATACAGGGAAAAAACCTTACTTGAAAAGCAATTAATATAAGCCCTTGTGCAAATAGGGTGGTAATAAGTAGCTAATGCAGAAAAGCGTGGATGCCAGCACATACTATCCTGCCACGTGAAAGAACACAAATCGATTGGAATATCTCCTAGCAACACGTTGCATGTGTTCTAGAATCCTGACAGGAGGATCTGAGTTGAGCACATCCCTTTTTCCTTTTTCTTTCTGTCTCCCCAGCCACTGTGCCGGTCTCTCACTGGACAGAAGATGATACCACAAGACATCTGTGCTAGGCACTGGCAGCTTGCTAGCAGACAGGATTCCTACAGGGCTGCAAGGTGCCTTTGAGCTCTGGCAACATCACAACCTTGGTACAGTGTCCTTGCTCCGGCAATCAAAAGCTAGAGTGTCACAGCAACAACCACCACCAGTCAACATCTGCAGACAAGGGCCTGGTGTGAGAGATTGCAGCTGAGTGCTTTGAGTGACATGTGAAGCGAGAGGCACCTGGTGGATGGGGTTCTGGCATTGGTGAGCTGGATGCTGTTGAGAGAGACACTCTCACCTTGAAACTGGTGATTGAACATCCAACTTGAGCCATGGTTAAAATAACAAAGTAAGAACAAAATGAAGGTTGTCAGAAAAACAACAGCTTCGAAGTAGAACGAGCTGAGAAATGAAATGAATGGAAACTGATCAGAGACCTGCATACGTTCAAGCAAGGAGGACAATCCACACAAGCAGGAAGTGATGGAGAACGTTGCATTCTGGCTGTAGCCTCTAGCTCCTCGTTCAAGCCTTGGTGCACCTTGTGTATGACACTGAAAGAGTGAGCAAACACCGTCGGTATGTGGCGAGATTGTCCGTGCTTGTGTCAAGAATACAATCTCTAGGACCGGCCATGCCTCAGCAGTCTCAAAGTGTGTGTGTTTGGCCGGGTGGACAGTGACGTGATTCAAAGTGACAAACACCACTCACTGCCAGCACAGGAATATGTTTGAGAACACCTACACGAGTCTTTGCGTGCGTCTGATCTCGACGTTTTAAGATGAGGTTTTCTAAACAGGGTGAGAGAGGGGGGGGGGGAGGGGGGGCATGCACGCCACATTCCAGCCCAGCTAAGACGAGAATCGGGTTGCTTCCCCTTCCCCCTAAATGTATGTTGTATTTACATTTACATTTAGCGACTTACAGTAAGTACAGGGACATTCCCCCGAGGCAAGTAGGGTGAAGTGCCTTGCCCAAGGACACAACATCATTTGGCACAGCCGGGAATCGAACTGGCAACCTTCTGATTACTAGCCCGATTCCCTAACCGCTCAGCCACCTGACTCCCTGTATACTATGTTGTATATCGATGCAATCCATCAATAATAAATAAATATAAATATATCATTTTTTTTATACAGTAGTCAGTCTTGTTTGTTCTTTAGTAATGTAAAAATGTAAGTACACCCCATGATAAATACCATCTGTAGTTATTAAATTTTTCGTTGGTTGAGTATTCTTGTCTGCAGCACACTGTAAACAGACTCACTGGCAAATACCACAATCTGATTCAGTTCGGCTAACAGTCCGGTTGTATATGACAGCTCAGGGATTGTAAACCTACCGAGAAAAGGGTTGTGGAGGCAGTTAACAATTTACGTTTGAAACACAACTACGTAAAAACAACACTCACGCTAATTACTTTGAACATTAATATCTTTTCTTTTTTATTAAGACAAGAACTCTTCATTTTTTGTAAAAATGTCTATTTATGAACCAATACAAAATGTGTATGGGAATGTAGATATTTTTTCTTCAGTAATACACATTAACATTGCCCAAGTACAGCAGAAAGACAAAAAATAATAAACCTAAAAAACAATGAGTGATAAACGATTAAACTTACTGGGAGAAAACGAAACTTTGAATGGTGTAGTGTTGAAACTAAGAGTCGGCACGTTGGTTTGTTCCAACGAAGTACTCATTCCTCGTGAACTATATCTATACAAAGTAATACTTAACACATCTTTTACAGTGCACCAAATATTAAGAAAAATACATAAGACATGTACAGCTCAGATGCAAAAATCAACAGTTGTCGCATGGGTCTAAATAATTGTTCTACTTGTTTTGATGTCAATATGTGGGGCCTTAACTTTGCATTCTACCTGAGATGCAATCACACCATTCAGCAATGCATGAACCTGAGATGGGGCATTAACAAAGGAATGTCAAATGTGAATAAAATAAAAAAACTAAAACAAATAGCTAAACAGTAACACTGCCAGGCTACCTAACTCTGTACCTTGAGACTGGGGGAGAAAGAATATCTTGACACATAACTAGAAGAAAACAAAACTCAAAGCCAACTTATTCCACACTACTTAAACACTGTCAAAATTACAAATATTTGTACCTATGAATCAATTCATTAAATTTTACTCTTCATGTTACCGGCATTAGATGCAAGAACCATATTTAGTTTCATATAAAGTTGTACCTGTCCAATGCTTAATATTATCCATGCCAATAACGTTTGCAGTGACCCATTCATTTGGTTGACCTTTTAAAATCATATCAAAACTGATAAACCCTGTCTTAAACCACTCAAAACAATGTTACCAGTAAACAATGTTCTGTCAATTTCATGGCAAGAACTTTGAAGTCTGGTTAAAATGCAAGCTATCACATATTTGACCCTAAATAAAAAATGTGCACTGTTACATATAACACACAATCACAATCTCTCAGACCATAGCTGTCATCCTTGTCAAAGTTGTTTTTCAGGAGACGCAAGTATTGTCAAATGAATTCTCTAAACCTTCCCCCTCACCTACAGACAGAAACAAACATCAGAGTCATACAGTGTTAAGTCAGTGGTAGTTCCTTTACACATATACCTAAAGAGCACATTTTGAACAAAAACCAAGTCAAACATGAAAGAAATGTCCGTCCTACATCCTCTTTGTCATGTTGACACAGTCAGCAGGTCCGATAAAGCATGTAACTGCAACATTAACGATGCTGTGTGGCACAGCACCATATAAAGGTTCAAGAAAACACCTAAAGATCTTACTGAAACATTCCCTCAGTTCACATCTAGCGGCCTTCAAATGTCTTTATAAACTCAAGCAGATCCTTTGTAGAGAAAGAAAAGTGATGAATCCAAACAAGGGGTTTAAATTCTCACTCATGTGCATGCAGTGAGCCATTTGCGGTTTCGGCAACTGAAAACTGCTGCATAAGGGGGGGGGGGGGGGGGGGGGGGAGAGGAAAGATGTGTGGCCCTGTCGCTCAGAATAATATTACATTCCGGAATCATTATGCTATGTTATACAACTTAATATCATGTTCCAGAACCATGTTATGAACACACATGTAAGCCAGTTCTCAATCTGTCGAACTCAGACTGTAGTAATCATATAGAGTACGAACAACGAACGGGTGAAATTGGAAGAAAAAAATGATCACAAGAGAATCCACCAATACACTTCACAAAGTTGTAAAAAAAAATATTTTCCTGGCGTGTTTTTATTATTATTTTTTTGTGTAACACGTGTTGGACATTACAGTACCTCAATTTGACATTGTTAACTACTGTAAGCACCTGTGTAGTGGACCTTAAATTCTGGTTTAGCTGACCTGTCCAGTGGAAAGTAAATCAGTCAATAAATAACAGAAGCGAGGACTGTGATCAAGGAGCAGAAATGGAGATCATCAGATGTACTTGGTTCTTAGAGGCTAAAGAGGACTGTTATATGTTTGCATTTTGCTAAACAACAAACTAACGTTGTCAGCTGTAAGACAGTTTTGACCTACTTCACTTCAATACATGCACAATAATATTTATTTGGCTATTATTATCCTACATGAGCCCAGGATTACAGGTAAAGCCATTACACAAAACCATGGCTGTTTGATAGGTTAGTTGGTTTATTGATAGTGTTAATTTGATTTCATTTTCTCTGTTATGTTTTTTTGTTTGGTGATCTGTGTTCTTTAAGAGTATATGTTGGTTATCCTTTTGATATGTGGGAAACTGAAACTCTTGGTAACATTAGTTGTAAAAGGGATACGGTTACAATAGATTTGAATAGGAGCTCGATACTTAAAATCAAGTACTTAATAATTAATCAACTAGTGAAATAATTCAATCACAAAAGGTGTTAGTGCAATATGTTGCTAAACCATGGTACCATGTTTTTTACATACTCAGTATAACCATAATGTTGACACTATGCAATGTATAATAGTTAATGTCAACTCAAGGTAACATGTATGTTGTTAAAGATGCAACCGAATTTGTTTGAGAACTTGTGTTTTAAAATCATAACATATCAAATAATTTTGTCAATGCCATGGAAGCGATACATTGGTCCTTATTTGATGCAGGGTGTTTAGCTTAAAAAGTGTAATATCACATTTATATGACAATGTATGCTTTTTGTTTTAACCCCGAAATGTCCAGTGATAGTGGCATAGCATGACAACCTAGTGTTTAAAGGTAGTATCATTTCAAATGTCTTAGTCAGGCTGCTTTGTCACTCAAGCGTCGGGAAGTTGTAGGGGGTTGATAACTGTTTGTAGGATTTCAAAAGATGTTTACAACTTGGTTTACCGAGGCAATTTGAATGAATGACGAAAGGTTAGCACACGCCACCATACCCAGCTCTTGAAACCATTTCTCTTTTTTTGATGCAATTTTCATGTTTGTAAAAATACTTCTGAATGAGAGGGGAAATAAACACAAATAATGTCATCATCACAAGATAATAAATGCCTAAGAGGGAGAACAGTTATCCCATTCAGCACAACCGAATAAAAACAACATTCAACGAAAGAAAAGGTGAAAATAATGAATCGAAAATGCCTCTGAGTCCAGCACAGTGTGGGTGAAATTATGTGCTGTCTAATTTACTTATTTATAAGAGAAGCAATGTTTCAAATGCGCTGGCATATCTACTTGAAAAACAAATTGAAGACACAGGGAAAAGAACACCACCCATCCACAGCAATGCTGAATCTGCCCGATGAAATGAAAACAAGGACAATTTTCGAGACCAATTGTCATATCCTTTCCAACCATGTTTCTTTTTGAGGGGGGAACATGATTAATGGCTTCATATCTTTTTTCAAATGTACACGTCTTATGTGATATACGTTAAATATGATACGTAAAGCATTAGAAGTGTGTTCTGCGGTTATAAAAGGAGTGAGAGAGGGGGGGGCTCTGCCTGAGACCAGGCCGGCTCACAGTATAGAGGAGATGGGGTTCTAGCAAGCTTTTGGTATGCACGACATAACGAGTGTGCAGACACTGAGGGAGGCATGAACACAGGGCCTGTGTCCATCTCCCCTCATAGGAAAGCCAACAGCACACTGATAATGAAGAGAGTGCAGACAAGGGGAGGGAGGGAGGGAGGGGAGGGGAGGGGAGGGGAGGGGAGGGGAGGGGAGGATGGAGCAACAGGGCATGATGAAAAATAAAAATAATACAAATAAGGAGGAATGAATAGAAAATAAATTCAGAACAAGGCACAGAATTTTCTGCAAACGGTTGAACTAAATAAAATTCGTACCAGCAGTTTTGGGAGGTGTCAAATGGTGAAGCTCTCTACAGTGATTTCTGGCAACATCTGGCAACACCCAACCTTACCCCCTCCCTCCTCCCCCCTCTACCTAACCCTGCCCCTCCCCCACCCCCCCTCCATCCATGCCCCTCCCCCCAACCCTCCCTTGACTGAAAACCAAAACCCTCCCTCACCTGTCTTACCCCCCAGCCCCCCCCCCCCCCCGGCCCCCCTTGTGGATGTTCAGATGTAGTACTCCTTCTTCTCGTCAGAGTTGTTGTGGCCTCCCTCGGCGTTGATGATGGCCGTGTCTGCGTCAGCAGCGTCGTCCGCACCCTTGGCCTCGTGCGTGAAGTAGGTACCTGGAGGAGAGGGGTCAGCGAGGGGTCAGCGAGGGGTCAGCGAGTGGTCAGCGAGGGGTCAGAGAGGGGTCAGACACCGCCAGGGGTCGACACAGTTGGTTTCATCCCTTAGATACCCCGGCACGCCTATCTGCATCATGTGCAAATACCCAGCCGTTCGTTATGCCTGTTCAGTTATTTATTATTAATCAACTAGCAACTCTGTGAACCATGACGACCAAAGAGGTTAACTGTAAACCATTGTATGTCATCCAGATGATTAAAATGTTGTCATATAAAACATGTCATTATGTAAATCCATTGCCCCCCCCCCTGTCCACCCACTCATACTTGATAACTGTAAATCAATTATACATCAAGAGTTTAATTATCTTGGGTCAATTATTAATTTGACTAATGCAAAGCCCTTTCTTGGCATTCATTTGATTGTGTTCAAGATTTACACGTAAAAATCAGTTCCTTGATTTCTATAAAACAACTCAAAAAAAATGGATTCTGGAGATTCAGCTCAGCTCAGGTCTTCAAATTAACCTTGTCAAGTTCAACAAGCAATCCACTTGAAACTTCATTTCCGACAGGGATTATTCACATCCTCCCAGACTGATGAAGGAGAAAGCCCAGATCAAATGTAAAAAGGCAGGAATGAGTTTATATTTTTTTAAACAACATACACTGTCTGCAATAGAGAAAAACAGACCCTAAAAATGCTAATTTAGGAGAAGCATTACGTAAATCTGAATTACAGGGGCCACATTTATTGATAATCCACTTGTTAATGAAGAGTGGAGATATGGACCAAAACTGTATGACTGTGTGAGTTCACTTTAGGTTGAGTTGAACCTTGCTGATCTTTGGCATTCGACGCCACCGGCCACATACCTTTGTTGTGGTATATTTGCTAAATATTATAGGGACAAGGCTGGAATCGAACCCTCTGTGGGAAGGCTGCATGGTAGACACACGTATCCGGTGAGCGACCGGGGCAGGGCGACCGGGGCAGGGCGACCGGGGCAGGGCGACCGGGGCAGGGCGACCGGGGCAGGGCGACCGGGGCAGGACGACCGGGGCAGGGCGACCGGGACAGGGCGACCGGGGCAGGGCGACCGGGGCAGGGCGACCGGGGCAGGGCGACCGGGGCAGGACGACCGGGGCAGGACGACCGGGGCAAAGCGACCACGTACCTTTGTGTCTGGCGAAGTACCGCCCCAGGATGATGAGTAGACACAGCATGGCGAACACGACCACAGCGACCACGCCTCCGATGACCGCATGGTCGACCGTTCTAGGCACTCCCTCCCCGGCTCTGGAGTCTGAGAGCAGAGAAACACAAACCTTATAGAAACACACACCTTATAAAAACACACACCTTAGAGAAACACACATCTTCTAGAAACACACACTTTACAGACACACACACCTTAGAGAAACACACCTTGGAGAAAAACATACTTTAGAGAAACACACACCTTCTAGAAACACACACTTTACAAATACACACACCTTAGAGAAACACACACTTTAAGGAAACACACTTTATAGGAACACACACTGTATAGGGAGTCAGGTGGCTGAGCGGTGAGGGAATCGGGCTAGTAATCCAAAGGTTGTCAGTTCGATTCCCGGCCGTGTCAAATGACGTTGTGTCCCTGGGCAAGGCACTTCACCCTACTTGCCTCGGGGGAATGTCCCTGTACTTACTGTAAGTCGCTCTGGATAAAAGCGTCTGCTAAATGACTAAATGTAAATGTATAGAAACACACAGTTTATAGAAGCACACAGTTTATAGAAACACACTATCGAAACACACTCATATAGCACATGCATGGATGACCTTTAGTCATGATGTTTTACGAGTTAGTAATAAACATGTTTGCATGTGTGGGTTGGTGTTTACAGCTTTTAAGTTATGGAGTTAGCTATGAGGGCCTTGGAACATTTTTGGATATTCCAAACCTACGTGGTTCAACATTTATTAGTCCAATTAATTTCAGCATTTGTTTTCCTTTTTTTTTATCACACAAAACATTCAAAGATTGGCCACATAAATGGATATCCAGTTTAGAAAAAAACGTATTTTCATTTGATCCATATACATAAGAAGATAAGTCATGCATAATTGCAAACCGCTTGCTCTTTAAAAGAAACGGAACACAATCCACAGCAGAACATTTAAACATGACTTATGAAGCGATAGAGTCACTTCTCAGCTCCAATCTCACGGAGCAAGCAGTACTGGCCAAATAAATCTGGTCCCTGCGCAGTGTCCCGTCAGAACCAAAGAAATACATTTCGCCCTGCTAGACTAGAAAGTGCAGATTGCAGGCAATTTTTAAGAAGGATTTATCCCTCCTTGAGGATGAAGACCAAGACCTGCTTCAGAGCTCCACACCCTAATGATATGTGAAGGTTATTGATCAAGTGTAGGGATCCATGACAACCTGTAGTAATGGCGGTTTGTGGATTTGATTGGTTCTTCACGGCGCATAGGAGGAGCAAAATCTTTCATCAATAGCTCACACTTGGCTAGGAAATGATAGACCTGAGGAAGTGGGATGGGCAGTAGATTGAGTGACTTCAACAAGACCCAGGTATCTACCTGGGAGGAGACGTTTCAGGTGTGATGATAGGTGATTTATGAAATAGATATATATATATCAAAATATATATATAAATGTTTTGTCAGAAACGGCCAATGTTTCATTTTAACAGACACTGTGCTTTATCAAAAACTGCCATGTTAGTTTTTTGAAGGATTGAAGCTTTTTTCAAGTCAAGTCTGCAAGTGCACCTCCTTCAAACAGGCATCTCACACAGATAGCAACACTTCAGGGGATGCAAGAGGCTGGCGAGAGGAAACTAAACAAACTATATCTTCTTTGCAATCTATTCACGTGAAATCCATCAGTCCCATCCCCCACAGATGCACACTGCAATCTCCCACCCTCATCTCCATCTCCCACCCTCATCTCCAGGCTCAAGCCAAGCTTGAGGTATTTCCTGAGGGAGTCCAGAAGACAAAAACGGCAAGCCACAACTTAGAGGATAGCAAAGTGAAAGAAACCAAGCTGTTTGACAATCCTTCTTTCCCTATCTAACAAACAACTCCCAGGTAAACCTACTGTACGTGTGTGTGTGTGTGTGTGTGTGGTGCTACCTGCCAAACTCAACCAAACATACCTTGATGAACCTAGTAGGTTATTTTGACTTTCTGCGCTGGGAAGATTCAATTAAAGTCAGCAGAATTTCCATCTGACACCTAATCCGCTCTTGTCAGGGAGAGAGGTGAAGACGTGCTTTAACACACTTTCTTATTAAGATGTTAATGTGGCCCTGGGCTACACTAGGCTGCCCAGCGAGGCAGGGGACAAACTGAGGGGCACTGTGGGGACAACACATCAACCTTCCCTGTTTCAGTTTATTTTGTACCAGTGACGGGACAGGCAAGGGTGAGGGAGGGAGGTTAGTCTTGATAGAAATAATGAGGGATGGAGGAGGAGGAGAGAGACTGGACTAAGGAGAAGCTTCAAGTCCACGGCCAGTTTGACACCTCGGGTCATTCTCTGGGACAACGTGCACTTGACACTAATTAACCGAAGCTGACAAATGGACTTGGCTTCGAAAACCTGCCTGGTTTTCTAGTCCCTCCCCACACGCCCTCACCCCTCCCCTCCCCGCATCCCCTCCACCCCTCCCCTCATCCCCTCCACCCCTCCCCTCATCCCCTCCACCCCTCCCCGCATCCCCTCCACCCCTCCCCTCATCCCCTCCACCCCTCCCCGCATCCCCTCCACCCCTCCCCTCATCCCCCCCCCCCCCCTCATCCCCTCCACCCCTCCCCTCATCCCCTCCACCCCTCCCCGCATCCCCTCCACCCCTCCCCTCCCCACACGCCCTCACCCCTCCCCACACGCCCTCACCCCTCCCCGCATCCCCTCCACCCCTCCCTCATCTCCTCCACCCCTCCCCACACGCCCCTAACCCCTCCCCACACGCCCTCACCCCTCCCCGCATCCCCTCCACCCCTCCCTCATCTCCTCCACCCCTCCCCACACGCCCTCACCCCTCCCCACACCCCTCCCCTCATCTCCTCCACCCCTCCCCTCATCTCCTCCACCCCTCCCCACACGCCCCTCACCCCTCCCCACACCTCCCTCACCCCCTCCATGGAAGGAGGCTAGGTCTCCCGATGGCTAGCAGAGAGGGGTGTAGCTCAGGTAAAACACAGCGAGCTCTTTCTTTAGTTTCTTAATCTCTGTACTCTCGAGAGGGCCAGATGGTTTGGGGAAATGAGTTGCTTCTAGCGCGTACGACCAACAACTAATCTCGTCTAGTACATTCGGCCCCGGGAATATTCAATAATTCAGAGCAAATTGGCATGGTAATGAAAACTCCCTGAAATTTCCTTCTCTCCAAATTGACGGCAATTGTGAGTCATCACACCCAACCGCCATCCATGTTAAACAGTTTGGACCTAATCTCTATGACTGTCAGAAAGTGGCGGCACTTCTCGATGCTGCTAAACGGATATCTAAGTCGTTTTCCACTTAATACGGAGCGTGTTTTATGAAAGGCGCGTTGGCGTCTCCACAGATTGGACGTTGATATGCCCTGTTAGCAGGATTACCAGAGTCTCTCTCCACGCACCTTCTTCTTCACAAACATATTTTTCCGTAATCAATCCTTGAGTGCCTTGAAAGGCGTCTAAAAATAAATGTGTTGTGATGATTATTATAAATTTTCATCCAAATGTAAGGCTCCGCCCTCAGGCTACCCCCTCCTCCGCCCTCAGGCGGCCTGCTGGGCGGCCAGATTGCTCCAGAGACGGGGAGGTGACTCCTTGATGCACCAGACGCTGGGTAATCAACGGGCTGGCCTGGGCGCTCGTCAGATCACCATCCACAGACCGAGTGTCACACATGAGACGCTACGGTGTTAATAGTGCACACTGGGCTTTCCTGACTCACATCTGTGCCACTGCAGACAAGGCCAGGTGTCAGGGGGGAAATATAACGGCTCAAGTAAATGTGTCAGTAGAATGTCGCAAAACAGGAAAACCAACAACAAAAGAATCCAGCGCAAGGACACAATTTTCAGACCTTGCCTGAAAAGTTGAAAAAAGATTTTTACGAATTGTTTTCGAAGCAAATCAATAGAAATCCTAACAAGGAAGTCTTTTCAGGTGTAAAGTTTCAGACCCCTCATTTCACCAAAAGTAAGGTAGCACACAGTATCGAATGGTCTGGAAACATTGCCTGTTTGAAAACCCACAGGCAGCCAAGTAGAATTATTATTATCGGCCCAAAACCATGAAACTAAAGTTCCACACTACAACACTTTGTTTATAGCCCACAACAGAAGGAGAAAATACAAGACAAAAAAACAAAGCTAAACCACAAAAATAATGAGCCCGAACAAACCCAGTGGTTGCAGAACCCAGGGCTGAAACCTTGCTGCGAACTCAACTTTGATTGAAGCAGGAAGCAACTGCACTAGTGGGTGTTCAGCCACTGTGTGAACAATGTCGTGTGTGAGTTCCTCTCCAACACCCCTGGGATCGAGCCAGCCACCAGGTGTCTCCAGGAAGTCCCCCCAGACACCACAGAGACGAGCTTCCTCCAGGTTGGCCGACGAGCTTCCTCCAGGTTGGCCAGGGGAGGTCTCGACCTGGACCGATCCAACCCTAGACCCTTCCTACAACTCCCCCCAGCACAGGACTGGAGGCAGATCTTGTGTTCCTGTGATGTTACATGCCAGTCTGATTGTCTGGTGGGATTCATCAAGTTCCTTCTTCCTGGAAGGCCACTGGGACAGCTACAAAGGAGACCTTTCTATTGACATTTGTCTCTTCATGCTGCATTCAGCAGGACATCTTGAGGTAATTTCCTTCACCCTTTCTTTCTTTTGAACTGTCCATCTATCCTGACAGCGGGGAAGAATGGAACCAGAACAATCACCTCGGATGCTGTTGAAAATGCATTGTCATCCCTGGTTTTATTGTAGTCAGTCAGAGTACGTGCTCCGATCCATCTCAACGGTCCAATTTAAGCCAAAACGACCTGAATGACGAACGGGAGACGCCACAGACGGAGGACTCTCTTCCTCCAGCCCTATTTTCGCTTCTTCCCTTCCTCTCCTTCTTCAGCTCCCTGATTGTTTTGTTAAACGTCGCCGGAGGAGAGAGGGGCTGAGAGTGTTTTCAGTCCTCTCCTGCTTGTTTGCCGCTCAGATGTGGAGAGTGGAAATATGTTAGTTCTCTCTCTTTCTTTCTCTCCACCTCCTCTTTTTTCCCTCTCCCAACTCCCCCGTTCTAATTTCCGCTGCCTCCCTCCTCCCCTCCTCCTCCGCTCCAGAGTATGGCCTGTAGACACACTTGATCTTCTTCTCAGAGTCAATTACTTGGCCTCCTCCGATGATGCCAGGCTTGTTGTTTTTTGTTGCCCTAGATCGGGGCGCTCATCCTCAAGTTCTAATAACTTTCTGAAATGAAGCCGGCCCCGGAAACTGATATTGTCCTCTGATGGACAATTAAATTGACATTGGCTGTGCAGTATTGCCCTCCGTACTTACTCGTCTGGTTTAAACGATGTTGGGATTTTTTCTCAGTCTGTCCAAAGCTCACATTTCTGTGCTGTTTTGAAATTTCAACTTGTTTGTAAAACCTGTAGTTTAGGACCAAACGAGACTTCTCTTCATACAGTCCTGAGAAGGCGTGAGAAGGGGGGGGGGATGAAAAGGAGAGTGAGGGTACTGCAACTGCAAAACTAGCATGTGCGTGCTTTGGAGTGTGTGTGTGTGCTTCCATACATCAGGCCACATTCATAGCATTTAGCATATTCCCCCAACAGCTATGCTCCCACTCTCAAAGCTTGAGTGCTTTTGTCCAGAACAAACTTTTTGAGATTGGTGGAAATATCCATCCTGACAAGCAGAGTGGTAGTTTAAGCATTCAATACAGTCCGCTGCAGATGTCAGTCCCTCCAGAATGAGGTAGAAAGCACTAAGGCAGGTTTTACGTTGATCTAAGTACTACCATAAGGGAGTGTGCAGGTGCATGATCAGAGCTGAGGAACACGACAGGGAACGAAGCTAACAAGCCAATCTAGTTGGTATGGAAACCAGCGAGAGACATTCAGCTCAGCAGCGAAGAGGACTCATTCCTCTTGATGTTTCCCTCAAATATAAATCAAAACCCTGAGGAGCAGAGAAGGAGACAAGATGGTCCGGGGGAAAACACGACGACACACGCGACGCAACACACACGTTCCTCGAGAGCGATCGATTTGATGAGAAATACCAACCCCGAGGGGAACCGGCAACCATCTGATTTGCGACTGTGACGGGGCTGATTTGAAACACAGGAGATCTTCTAATTGGATCTTCTAATCTGGTAATTAAGCGTGGTGATGGTGTGTCTCTGCAGCCTGAGGGGAGGGACAGGAGATGAAAGACCCTGGAGCGGTGCAGGTGGGTGTCAGACTCGTGGGTTAACGACACGATCTGTTTGGACCACTTGGTGCCGCCCCCCCGCCCCCCACTGTGCTACTCTCTCCCGTAAACAACTATGGTCGTAAAAACAATAATTGTAATAAAACCTAATGAACGATGTTAGTTTAATCTTTTGCGTTAAGGGTTATGCTCCACTCTGCTTGTAAATTAGAGGAGTCTGACTTTGTGTAGGCTGTGCCAAGCGACAACGAACCTAGAACCAAGGCATCTGCTGTGACTAGCTGCTGTCTAAGTGAAGAGCGATCCTCTTTCAGTTTTAAAATGATTGTACATAGACATTGCTAACATTTCCATAGTGTACTGTAGTACACTATGGACTACTAATTAGCAGGGTACTACTACCCTGCTAATTTAGTTTTTGCATTCATGAGTCATGCCTACTTTCATTAAGAACTCAAGGAGGACTGCAAGTCTTCTGAAAAATTGATTTGAACACGTTTCTGGGACTAAATATGTATTTGACAGATGAAGAATGAAACCCGAGTGTGTTTCTGTCTCCTCAGAAAGTCAAGGCATCAACGTTAGCGGATCCCCCATTTCATCATGAATATACACTTATTTTCAATCACAACTGTAATTTCAGTTGCCATTCCAGAGGAGCGTCTGGTAAAACAAAAGACAAACAACGATTGTAATTACAGATTACACTGAAGCGTGGCGTATTGACGACAACAATCCGACTCTATTCAGCTTCATTTCCACTTTATCTTCATGGCATAAAACCTCTGGGGCTGTTTGAAAAAGGTTTTCAGTTAAACATATTACGGATATGAGGCAAATAAAAAAAAATGAAATAAAAAAATAAAAAAAAACAATCAAATATCATCTGTTAATTTTCACAGACTTGATCTGGCAGAGAAGGGCCGCTTCAGTCAAAATAGTAAAGTTAATAAAATTGAATCCGGCTACCATGGTTACGCAAACCAATGGCTGCAAAGGACGATATCTTGGTTCCTTAGCCAGTCAGACTTCTAAATCCTTAGTGCATGACTTTACATTACATTTAGTCATTTAGCAGACGCTCTTATCCAGAGCGACTTACAGTAAGTACAGGGACATTCTCCCCGAGGCAAGTAGGGTGAAGTGCCTTGCCCAAGGACACAACGTCATTTGACACGGCCGGGAATCGAACTGGCAACCTTCAGATTACTAGCCCGATTCCCTAACCGCTCAGCCACCTGACTCCCACTTTAAACGTTATGAGAAGATTGGGTGAATAATGTCAATAACACCAAGGTTTACTTGGCCAGGAGTTGGGCCGAGCGGAGAGAGAGAGGGAGCTAGCTTTGCAGCCTGGTTAGACCCGATAGATTTTCATCCTGACAGAAGGTGCCGGAGGCCTCCTCGAGTCAGATGAAACTAAGTAGGTGATTAAAGTCCTGCTGCTTTGATGTTAAACACGGTGCAAAAAAATAAAATAAAAGGACAATACTATCCTGCAGCATTTTTAGGAAGGTTCTGCAGAGCTGGGTTGTTGAGGTAAGGCCCAATGTTTCCTCACCTCCACACACACACACACACACACACACACACACACACACACACACACACACACACACACACACACACATACAGTGTCCCCACAGAGATAGAAAGTACTTGTAGAGCGTCTTAGTGTTGTGAGGAGTCTGCGACGTGACAAAAGGGGCATTATGTAAATCTCTGTAAACAACAGAAGCACCAGCGGGGACAGGGGCTCTCCTGCTGTGACAGGACCAGGAGGACCGAGGTTTGTCTGGGGCTAATCCAGGATAAGATATCCCTTCGTGGGATTGCTACGCTACGCGGCTTGTGTGGGGAGCAGGGACTCGATCCCCAAGAGGACACGGATAAGGGATAGCTCCTGTCCCTGGTCGCCATTAACAACCAGTCGACCTCCTCCAGCCCAGGCGTCCCAGAAGCTGCCGTTGGTTCCACAGCGAGGTGGTCCATTCAGCGGTTGGACCGACACACAAACACACACCAAGGAAGGTGAAGGCTGAGGCCTTACCCCAGCGGTCTGAGTTCGAATCCGGCCTGGGCCCTTTTCTGCTCTCTTATGTCTTCTCACTCCCTGCCTTTCCTATCACTCTTAAAAACTGTCCAATGTAGCAAAAAAAATGTATACAATAAAATGGTATATATATACAGTACCAGTCAAAAGTTTGGACACATTTTAATGGGAAAATGTGTCCAAACTTTTGACTGGTACTGTATATATCTTAAAACACACCTAAAAGATGGTGAGAGAGCATGGTGGATGACGCGTCAGTGTGTCTTGACTGGCCTGATGTACTGGCTCTGTGAGTGTTTGTCTGATTCCTCTGAGCACGTGTGAGGCCTCGCCCCTCAACCGCCTGTTCTGCTTTATCGCCGTGGCGACTTCCTGCAGCCCCCGTGGTGGTAATGGGAGCGTTTAGCGGCAAGCACAGTGTGCTGAGGAGAGGTGAGCTTTAATCCCAACCTCTCCTCACAGGTACGTTCGGCTGACTTGCCTTCCCACCGCCAAAAAGAAACGATGAAAGCATCCAGCTAGCTTTTGAGCAAATCTGCTATTTATGCCTTCTCATTTTACCGCTACCTCGAAAGAGTCACTATTCCTGCAGAACACGTCTTGTTTTTTTGCGCGCAAAACGAAGGAGTCTCGACGAAGAATATGTGCTATATTAGAGAAAGGAAACAAAATGTACTAAGTATTGAGGTGGTGATTACCACCAGACCTCTGTAAACACCGGGAGTCCCGCTCCCTAAACAGTACCTAGCCGAGCAGCAGAACCTGCAGTTTCCAGCGCTCTCACTGTCCCTCTGCCAACATCCCCAACCCCCATCCACAAACAGGGAGAGAATCAGCGAACAGATGTCTCTGCAAGAGCCCCGAAGGGGGGCATTTGGTTTCGTCTGTGGGTTCAGGGGGAGAGGGGTGGGGACAGGGGACGGGGGATGAGCGATGGGGAGGGGAGGTGAGAGACTGTTTGTTTGAGATGGAACTCATTTCCAATTAGATTCTCTCTGCCGGCCTGGGAGCCTTCTGCGCCGCTGGGCTTTGTCGCCAGCAACTGTCACAGCTGATCTCTGCTTCGCCGCCACGCTAGCCTCTGACGCAGCCTCGACGGCCCACTTAACAGTCAGCTGAGGAGGATTTAGAAGAGGGAAAAGAGGCGGAAGGTAGAAAAATTGCTTCTTTTTTTGGTTACCTGCCTTAATGGGTTGAGAGCGTGAGACTAATTACTGCAGCATGTGTACCTCACCTGAGAGGGCTACAGGCAGGCCTGTAGCCATGGAGACATACCAGCCTAACATCATGCACACACACACACACACGACAGTCACATACACGCACACCTACCGTGGCGGCAAACTCACACTACAGTTAAATTACATCCCAAAACACGCAAAACACAGACTTTACATGCACACATACAGTTCAGTCACTTTCCCACCCCCCCCCAGTGAAGGCAGTAATCAGAGTACACTGTACGGATACAGTATGATGCGTGACGCGTCGCCAACTTCCTTGAGGTGAGCTACAACTTGTGTTCTTATCATTTAATGACCAGCTCTGATTTTGCATAGGGTTGGAGGTGGAGAGAATAACATCTGTATGTGACATCTCGTTCCGTGTGTTGAGGAGGAGAGAGAAGGGAGAGAAGCTGTGTCTGGCCTGGTCTTGCTAGGAGCAGAGTGGCCATTAGGCTGTGGGATTCTGTCTGGCCGCTAGTCTGCTCCCGAGGCAATTATCCCCCTCCTTCAGCGCCGGTCCTGACAGGGCTGCTGGCAGGTATGTCCTTTGCAATGTGACCACGTCTCCAGACGGCAGATTAGCCCGCACAGCACACCGTCACTGGGCCCAGGCCTGCCCTTTTCACCAGGAAGAGAAAGAAGCTGATGGCTTCGATCATCGACGGAGCAAACACGGGATCCTCTTCCTTTCACGCTTTTTTAAAGGCGCCGTTGTCGAGATATTGTCAAACATCACCACAATATGCATCACCGAACCTTGGAAGAATGGGCTAATCCCCTCTTAAAACTGTAATCCTGACGTCTATGCGCTGGTGTCAACAGGTTACCTTCAGATGCGACAGACACTGAGTCCTGTAAGCCAGGGTCTTGTATGCTCTGCATTCAGATTTCCTTCATGGACCGCTGGCACTGCGGCATCCAGATATATGCAAAGCGCCCATCGTTGAGAGGTTAGTGTAGTGATCATCATCAGTCCTCTTATCAGGGCTGTCCATCACCGGGCCAAGGGCTCATCAGACACATTAGAGCCTGACTAACACCACCCCCCCTTCCTCGCTCATTCTCCCTCTCGTCCAGGCCAGAGCTGTTTACAGGGGCAAGGCCATCTTTACCCCCACTCATACCCCCCTCCCTCCCTCCCTCCCTCCCTCCCTCCCTCCCTCATGCCTCATCTCAGTTCTTGTCTCGCTGTTCCTCTCCTTCTTCCAAACCATTTCAGAGAGAAACGTCCAATCGTTTTGTGTTCGTTTTTTTCTGAGCCGCTTCTGGGAAAACAAGACATTAAATAAGGGGCCTGGCTTTTCTCCGCCCTGACGACACAGGGTGCATCACCATAGCGACAGCTTTGGAGAGGATGAGAGGAGCGAAGCAGTTAGTGCCGGCGCTGGCCCCATGTAAAGCAGGCACGCATCGACGGCGAGCTGAGCTTGGTGTCAGACAGAGGCTCGGGGTTTGCGGGGGAAGGAGGGATAGACGTAAACAAGCTGTCGCTTAATTTGCCACGCTGCCAAATGTCCCTTCTTTCAAGGGATTTGAGTTTCTTTTTAAATGCGTTTGAGTTTTGTCTCGTTTGGTGGAACTTGACAGTTGCTTTTGGGACGTGGATTTAAGTATGCAGCATTTGTAGAAACAGAAGGCCTTGAGCCAGATTGGATGACAAAGGACAAAGATAAGGTATCTCTTGGCCTGAAGTTAATCCTATCAAGAAGAACAAGGTAGCATGACTAGCCAGAAAAAAGAGACTTACGCAAAACGTTCCACGTGAAACAAGCAGGCTGGTTCCTTCAATAAGGCGAGCGCTCCCTTGAATTCAATTAAAGGGTTTCAACCACGAGGTCAAGATATCATCACCTCGCCGCCTTTCCATCTGAACATGTGCACTCACGCGAGCACTTGCTAAGCTTCGTGGCTGGCTTCTTGCAGATTTCTTTGTGCGTGTGTGTGTGTGTGTGTGTGTGTGTGTGTGTGTGTGAAATCCAGTTACTTAGGGCACACAATCAAACTTGGCTCTAATAAGTTGGAGAGAGAAAAGGAGGGAAAGAGAAAGGTAGAGTGGGGGCAAACCAGAGGCAGCAGACCGAATGAATGTTGTGTTAAGATAACATTTCACCAAGAACGAGAGAGAGAGAGACAGACAAAGAGAGAGTGTGAGAGTGTGTGAGAGAGACAAAGAGAGAGAGAGAGAGAGAGACAAAGACAGAGTGAGAGAGAAAGACAGAGAGAGAGAGAGAGAGAGAGAGAGAGAGAGAGAGAGAGAGAGAGAGAGAGAGAGAGACAAAGAGAGAGTGAGAGTGAGAGAGAGACAAAGACAGAGCGAGTGTGAGAGAGAGAGAGAGAGAGAGAGAGAGAGAGAGACAGAGTGAGAGAGAGAGAAAGACAGAGAGAGTGTGAGAGAGAGAGAGAGAAAAAGACAGAGAAAGACAGAGAGAGTGAGAGAGAGACAGACAAAGAGAGAGAGAGTGAGAGAGAGTGAGAGAGAGACAAAGACAGACAGAGTGAGAGAGAGAGCCCAGAACCCAGGAGGCAGAAAAACGTTTGCATCATTTCCTGTACAATGACAAAATGGTGACAAAATATTGATAAATCTGCTTGGCAAAGGTCTGGGGACAGCAGATGACAGCGTCTGACACTAAATACATGCTGGGTCAGGGAAACCAAACGCCATAAATAGCGCGATGCAATATAGCTGCTGCCTGACATGCTGATAAGGATTTGATCTATCTGACCCCAGGAGCGATGCATCTCCCTGCCCCGTAACATGATTCATATCCACCCTCCCACCCCTCACATACACATACACCGACCACACACACACACAAGTGCACATACCCTGATTCCACACACACACACACACACACACACACACACACACACACACACACAGACACACACAGACACACACACAGACACACACACACACACACACACAGACATGAGCTTCTGTCACAAGCTGGCAGTGTTTTCTCTTCTCTCCAGCAGAACTGACAGCCCCACCTGGCAGAACCGACGCTACACTGACGAACCCAGCGAGGCCTGGTGCTCTCAGGGGGAGGAGCCTGGTGCTCTCAGGGGGGAGGAGCCTGGTGCTCTCAGGGGGAGGAGCCTGGTGCTCTCAGGGGGAGGAGCCTGGTGCTCTCAGGGGGAGGAGCCTGGTGCTCTCAGGGGGAGGAGCCTGGTGCTCTCAGGGGGGAGGAGCCTGGTGCTCTCACGGGGGAGGAGCCTGGTGTTCTCAGGGGGAGGAGCCTGGTGCTCTCAGGGGGGAGGAGCCTGGTGCTCTCAGGGGGAGGAGCCTGGTGCTCTCAGGGGGGAGGAGCCTGGTGCTCTCAGGGGGAGGAGCCTGGTGCTCTCAGGGGGAGGAGCCTGGTGCTCTCACAGGGGAGGAGCCTGGTGCTCTTAGGGGGAGGAGCCTGGTGCTCTTAGGGGGAGGAGCCTGGTGCTCTTAGGGGGAGGAGCCTGGTGCTCTCAGGGGGAGGAGCCTGCGTGTGGCTTCCTCCTCCTACCCCGAGGAAGCCCGCACGGTGCCTGCCCCCACCCCCCTCCTTCACCTTGCTCCTCTTGCTCCTCAACAGCCTGTTGCTTGGTTACGGACGAGTGTTGTCCGTAAAGGGTGGAGATCTGACGACCAGAACAGGAAAGAAACAAACTAATTTATCTGAAGAACCTCGAATGTGAAATAGTCCTGTGACTGATCGCTCTGGATAAGAGTGTCTGCTAAATGACTAAATGATATCTCAGTGACCTGCGTGCAAAGCTGTTTTGGATAGCACAATGGGGTCATTTATTGCTGTTAAAGTCTCTAAATAATAGCAAAGCCACCCTTTCATACATCAATCGATACACCATCTTCCTGAAGTGAAGAAAAAATACCACAAGGCTGTTTTCCAGAAGCAGTTTAACCTTATGAGAAACATATCTGCGTTTTTTCAGGTCAAAACATTGATTTAGCATGAAATACAACTGGCTGACATTTAGCATAAAATCACGTTTCACAATGCAGCTGTGTTAGGGATCATACCGTGTTAGAATGTGTATGTAAAGCAATGACTTCTCTTTCTATATTTGTTGCCCTCCATTAGCAATACATGTATGTATTAATAAAACACCTGCAATCCTTCGGGCAAATAAATTTATCGGATTTCAACCAAATGTTTCCCTTTTTCATTACATTTCCTGTTCTTTGAAATTGCGTAACATTGTTCTAAGCTTCACAGCGGTCCTAAGTGATATGAAATGGACATAACTACGTTTTACTGAACGGCCTTCAGTGCAGCAGTGATACGACAAAGGAAATGGCACTTACAGAATGATGTGTGAAATATCTTCACACAAGTATTAGTCACACAAACTGGCTGTTATGTCGACATGCTGGCTGTTATGATACCATTAATATCATAGCATGGAGAGCTAGCAGTGATGGCAGATTATTGAAATGAGAGTTAATATCCAACAGCAATGATGTAGAAAACAATGCTAAAATGTTTCTGATCATTCATCCTACAAAGCCAGCCAAATAGGTGATATTAAAAAAAGATCAGTATTTATCACTATTATATATACTTGTGCTCACCCGTCTTGTGACTGAGATGGGATCTGATTCTCGTGGATGTTTTGATGTAAATGCCTGATCAGGGTGGTGTATTAAACTATAAAACCCAGGAGAGGGGGAGCTCATGACTCTCTGGTCGGTGCCTCAAGCGGACAGCAACAGCGTGAGACCCTCGCTGTTTATCCTGGAGCGTGTTCTGATCTTAGGCCAGCGCTGGAGGCCTGAGGCCAAGGCTGGAGGCCTGAGGCCAGGGCTGGAGGCCTGAGGCCAGCGCTGGAGGCTGGGTTTGCGATGTGACCAGAAGACATTCAATCACTTGACGGACGGACAGACAGGCGACGGGCAGTTATCAGTTCAAGGCCCTTAACGTCACGGTTTACGGAGATGTACAGGGGGCGTTTGGCGGCGGGGCGATCAGAACAGACCACAGGCCCCCACGCCGCCCCCGGTGACCATGCTGTGAGGGGGCATGCTGGACGGGTAGAGAAGGAGGAGAGAGAAGAGAGAGATACCAACCGTGAGCCGCAGGTTCAGAGCTGGGCACAGCGTCTGAGCACACGAGGACAGGAGGAGAGGAGGGGGAGGACAGGAGGAGCAGCATGCACAAAAAGGGGGAGGAGAAAGGGGGTGGGGCGGGGTGGGGGATGGGGTGGAGAGGAGAAAACAAACGATATCCATAAGCAAGCATCCAGAGACCAGTACACCAAGACACAAGGCTGGAGGGAAATCAAAGGAAAACTAAGGCAGTGCAAGATAAAACACACACACACACGCACACACACAAACACACACATTGAACGTCAAACTGAGGGAGGTATTGTCGCTGCTTACGAAGAGGCCGATATCGTGTGGTGCAGACAGTATTTAGAGAAGACAGCTCATCAATAAAAACACAAATGCTGAACCGTGCTGAAGGCCAGGGTGGGCCAGAGTGACGGTGGGCAGCAGGGTAACAGTTTATTTACAAAGGGCATATTTTGTGTGGTAATGCGTTTTTGAAATCGATGTGGTACGACATTGGGGTTGTTAATTCATTACAACAAGAGAATAACCTTTGTCGAAAGCAATCATACCAACCTTGGTTTTGGAGGTTTTAACAGAGGAAGAAAATTACTGGACTTTTCAGGTCAAACATATGAGTCTTGCATCATTCAGTCATACAGTATTATTTAGGTGAGCAATTGGTATTCTCTCTTCGGAGTAAATTATACTTTCATCCGTCCAAAAGCATTGCTTTTGATTCAATGATAAATACTAGAAACCCTCTGATAAATATTTGAGCAGTCTGTGTTGTGATTAATTGAACAGCCATACCAAGCGAGTCAACATCATCCCTCTTCTATAGACGTCCCTCCTCGAGGCTTTCACGTTCTGACACTTTCGTTGGCAGGAATCTGATGGCTGCACCCAGCTCCTAACACCTCGGACGCTCTCTCCCATCCCTCCCTTCCCTCCCTCCTCCCTCCCTCCCCTCCTATCCCCCGGAAGAGGCCAAATCTCCAGGATCCAGGGGGCTCTCCCTAAAGGCGAGCCCAGATCAAGTCTCTTTGGGAGGGGGGGAGCGAGGCTCCAGCGGGGTCGGGCGGGGGGACCTCCTCGTGGTCCGTGTTAAGCAGTGCCACAGGCTTCCTAATGTTCAAGACAACATTTCTTTTGCATAATCTCTGCTGTCACCACCTCAGCCCATCTCTAAACTGATTTAGGAGAGGGAGGGGGAGGGAGAGAGAGAGGGGTGGAGGGAGAGAGAGAGGGGGGGAGGGAGGGAGAGAGGGGGGGAGGGAGGGAGAGAGAGAGAGAGAGAGGGGGGGGAGGGGGGAAGGGGGGGGAAGTGAGGGGGGAAGGGGGGGGAAGGGGGGGGAAGGGGGGGGGGGGAGGGAGGGGGGGAAGGGGGGGGGTAGGGAAGGTTAGGTAAGAAGGGGTGAGGGAGTTAGTGGTGAAGGAAGAGGGGAGAGGGAGAGAGGAGGGATTTAGCTCCATGCGTTTTACAACAACTAAACCTGCAGCGATGCTGCCAGCTCTCCCTCTCATCTGCCTGATTGTGGGCCAGATCCCCTCAGAGATCCTCCAGAGCCGTTATCTAACAGGACCAGACGGGTCCTCAGGACAAACACCAGAGGCCAACAGTTCAAGGACGGGATCTTAACAATGAGCTGACGTACAGAATCAAAGGCATGCATCGTCAAACAGGTCAAGTAGGCTGGTTCTTTCTGAGACCACACATCCTCTCTCTCTTCAGTGGGGGGGGGCTGGTTTAGTGTTTGGGCCTTTCTGCTTTACCGGGATAGAGACAGCAGTGTCTCTTGTAGGACTGTACAGGGAACGACCCGGGCCGGATTCGAACCACGCTAACACAGCCCCGGTAACACGCTGCTTTTCAGAGTCAAGTAGGACAATCCAGTGGCGGCGTGTCAGAGCCTCAGTCACCTGCAGGCCCCTGGACGCCCGCTAACCCCATGACCTCTCCAGCAGGCCCCTGAACGCCCGCTAACCCCATGACCTCCCCAGCAGGCCCCTGGACGCCCGCTAACCCCATGACCTCTCCAGCAGTCCCCTGGACGCCCGCTAACCCCATGACCTCTCCAGCAGTCCCCTGGACGCCCCCTAACCCCATGACCTCTCCAGCAGTCCCCTGGGCGCCCCCTAACCCCATGACCTCTCCAGCAGTCCCCTGGACGCCCCCTAACCCCATGACCTCTCCATCAGCAGATGTGTCCACAGAGGAGCTAGCGAAGGTTCCCAGAGACCCCCTCCCTCACCTTCCAGTCACCTATCCCCCCCTCTCCCCCAGTCCCCCAGTCCCCCTAACCCCCTCTCCAGCAATCCCGGCTGTGTCCTTGCTGACATCAGCAGACATGACAACGGGTACATAGCTTCATGGTTAATGACTACAGGTCCCATAATCCCCTGGTGGCAGCAGGGTCCCTGGAAAGGTAGTGGTGCCACTGTGGCCGCAAAACCAGGGTAGGAGACACGAGAGGCGAGAAAGTGTGATTGTGTCTCTGATTTGTTTCCTAGGACCAGAGAGCTGAGAGTGCTGAGCAGGATGTTTAGACCCGCTGTTCGACTTTGAGTCGAGGAGGGAATTCCAAACAATGAAAGCTTAGGCACTTGAAAGTGGCAGCTTTGTATGACAGGGGGAAAAAGGTGATATGCAAGATAATGCATTTCGGAGGATGCTTGTGTGTGTGTGTGGGTTGTGTGTGTTTGTGTGTGGGGGGGGGGGATGTGATTCAGGCCCTGCTGTCTAGCAGATTACCACCCTCCCTGTTTTATGAGTTCCATCTCCTTGGAGCCATCATGGAGAGCAATCATAGTCCCTCAATAACAATATACCTCAACATAAAGAAGACGTATGGCCGGCGTTTCAGTGTTTGCATGATGCCGAGTTCAATCAGTTCCCGAGAAAGCTCTCTCCAGGCTGTGTATCACACATCTGCAGTAGTTGTTTTCCTTGTGGTAATGCAATTGACCTTTAGTGAATCAGCCCTTCCTCCTCCAGTCATTCATCCCCATCTATCCTCCACTTTATGCTACCAGTGAAATCAGTCAGAAATGGGGAATGGACCGCTATATCTCACGTGCAAGTGCTTACTCAGGGGCAAATCATTCGTTCCAATTCTAAAATCAGTTTCCCAGATGGTGTTTATGCAATTTAAACCCTGACGAAAGATTTTCCCCCATTAATTTATATATTTCGCCTGCCTTTTGTTTTTGCATTTCGGCGGGGGTGAAATGAATTGGTTGCTTTCTCTGTTTATACCCTTTCATCAATTAAGTGGCTTGGCAGCTGGGACCCTAATTCACAATTGTTTTATTAGCGTAGCCACGTTTCATTAATAGCTTTTTCTGTTGTGTATCTTGGAACACTTCTTTACAAGCACTTGTTTTGTTCACGGTTAGGTTGGTAGAGTGCAATCTGGTGAGGCATTTCTGGTGAGTCATTAGTCATGTGCTCGGCCTGAAAGTGGGATGGAGAGCGCCCAGCTCCCAGTAATCCACAGCTGATCACTAACAGGACAACTAGGCCCACTGAAAACGGGAGGGTAGCCCACAATGCAATGCAGTGACATACAACTGGATAAAGAGGAGAGAGAGAGAGAAAAGAGAAAGAGAAAGAGAGAGAGAGAGAGAGAGAGGGGGAGAGAGAGAGAGAGAGGGAGAGAGAGAGAGAAGAGAGAAGAGAGAGAGAGAGAAGAGAAAGGGACAGAGAGAGAGAGAGAGAGAGAGAGAAGAGAAAGGGACAGAGAGAGAGAGAGAGAGAGAGAGAGAGAGGGATAGAGAGAGAGAGAGAGAGAAGTGGGGAACTCAGAGTGCAAGCTTCTAAAACACGTTCGGAAGCTTTCGGCACAAACGTGTCTTTAAAATAATTCAATAAACATCCATTTCTGAGCTGTGTTTGGAGACATTAAAAAGTATGGGGTTACAAATAGAAATTAATGACATCTGCCCACTGTGAGGAAGGTAGTGAGGAAGGCCTTTCCATTTAGCCATTTATTGTGAAGCGTAAATGGCAATTTAGACATCTCTAAATGTCACCCCCTGACGCTGCCAAGCACTTTGAGCCCTTCGTTCGGCTTTAATAGATTTTTTAAAAGTGCAGTATTCCCCATTTCAGTTTATCAAAATGTATTCAACTTTTAAGTGGCCTCTGCCCCTACACGTACTCTGAAGAATTCATTTTATGCCGCCTTTCTGATCTATACACATCCCGAGTGTGGATGAATGAAATCTGTAGGCGACAGAGCAATATGGCCATGATAGCGTGCCACCCCCGCAATCTAAACAATCTAAAATAATGGAACGCCCCGCAGAGTCCAACTGACGGGACTTCTGGGAGAGACCATCTGAGATGAGTGGATTTACACTGCAAATACCGGTTCACTCTCCACACTTCTCCAATAAAACATGAATAAATATTTATTCAGGAAGGTGGCGTTTCTAGAGTCGGCGGTACCCAATGACAACCACGACGCCATGGTGATCTTTCATACTGTATATTGCATGCAGTGACAGATTCATACAAGTTGAATTTCAATGCAAATGAAATTGTTTTGGAGTGCATGCAATATCCAATTAGTGATATTTTCATATAATATTACACTTGCAGTGAATATTCTATTTTACTCTGAATAATTTGTGTCTACTAAATATACCAACAAACTCAAGCCTTGACCTCTGTCAAGCTTTCAAGGAACAGTTTCTTAATGTTTCTGTTTATGACAAGCAAGCTTACTAGTTTTTATTCTGCCATGGACAAGTCATGTAACCAGTGTTGACCTTTTGATATTGTGAATGGTGAAGGATTTAAAGTGAATATTGCGGGTGACAGTGATGTTTTGTGTGATACCGACTGTAAAAGTCTATATTTTATGCAACATCAAACTACAAGTCAACATAATTTCATCCGAATACTGCGAGATCTTGACGTGAACATAGGCACCCAGCGATAAGACCTCATCAAATATATCCCTTTATGCCCAATCAAAACAATACCAAACAATACATCAGACCTCCATGAAAAGGTTGCCTTTGATGAAAGAAACTAATCTGTTGTCCTCGTCATGGATGCCTGTGTTTGTTCCAGCGTACAGCACATGGCTGAAACAGAGAGGACAGGTTGACCCACATCAAGACAGAACCTTGTCCCTGCAGAGCAGAGAAAACGTTTCCAGTCTAACTCCATCATTAGGTGTTTGTTCTCTGTTCAGATGGTATAATCAGGCTTAATGCACATGATTGCTTAGTCTTGTCTTGGGGGATCCGCTTAATTTCTGAGCAGAGCTGTCTGTCAGAAGCTTTGATTGCATTCATAGCCCACGGCTGTTATCCGTCAAAGGCCATCAAATACTTGGTTTTGTTTAGACACAATACAGAGAATTAGAAATCATAGCACTGATTATGGCCAGCAACAATTATTTTTGACACTCATGTTTATTAACGGGGGGTCAGATGGCTGAGCGGTTAGGGAGTCGGGTTATTAATCAGAAGGTTGTTGGTTCGATTCCCGGCAGTGCCAAATGATGTTGTGTCCTTGGGCAAGGCACTTCACCCTACTTGCCTCGAGGGGAATGTCCCTGTTCTTACTGTAAGTCGCTCTGGATAAGAGCGTCTGCTAAATGACTAAATGCAAATGTAACCGGCAGGCTAACTTATTTCTTGTTAAAAGTCTGTTTTTGCATGCGGCTACAGCAGAAGCCTTTTACACTACGCCAACCACGGAAAGTTTTACCGACGCTAAGTTGAACATCACGGTCATATCCGATAATTCGTTGTTCTTAACGCCTATCATATAGGGCGTTACTTTTGCACTGTAGTATTGTTTTGTGTTCACCGTGCCTGATGGACTGTTTTCTGCCTTTTTGTTTGAACGTATGAAAATATTCTGTCATTCTCACCCCGCACAAAACACAAGAGGGCTCTGTAATCCCAGGCTCAGACTGGAGAGTCCACACAGTGTGATGAGGCTGTGTGTGTGTGTGTGTGTGTGTGGGGGGGGGGGTGATGGGAAACCCTAGTGAACATTGTGAAGAGAGGCCGTCCTGAGAGAATGTTGGGGTCTAGTGAGAAACTGTTATTATCGAGGCCTGCAATCTTATCAGGGCTGTCTGTCTGCATTCTCTCCTTCTCTTATCAGGGCTGTCTGTCTGCATTCTCTCATCGTTCTTCCCTGATCGCACCGTTGTTCATCCACACCAGAAGTGTTGTGTCTGCGTGGGATGTTTTGCTTCGTAGCAGTTTTAGGAATGAACCAACGTGTGTAAATGTAAGTAGGCCGACATAACCTCCCCACAGTCTAGACACACACACACACACACACACACCCACCCACACACACACACACACACACACACACACACACACACACACACACACACACACACACACACACACACACACACACAGAGGGACACACACAGAGAGACACACACACAGACACACACACACAGAGAGACACACACACACACACACACACACACACACAGAGACACACACACAGAGAGACACACACACAGACACACACACAGAGAGACACACACACACACACACACAGACACACACACAGAGAGACACACACAGACACACACACAGTGGTCTCTGAAGGTGTTGGCACGAGGTGGGTGTAGGCATTGATGGATGTAGAGACCCACACACAGATGTGGGTGTGGCCAGGGCATACCTTCAGTGGCTTCGGGGAGGTAGGTGGTGGTGGAGGGGGTGGTGGTGGTGGTGGGTAAAGGGGTGGTGGTGAGGGCGTCTGGATCGAGGGAAAAACAAGTGACATGGCAGACAGGCATGCCGATGAGTACACAGCACGGAAATCATAAAGAACAACACAACAACGTTTGAGACTGTGATGAGCCGTCATATTGCTGGGATCAGGTGGCTGAGCGGTTAGGGAATCGGGCTAGTAATCGGAAGGTTGCCGGTTCGATTCCCCACCAGGCCAATGACGTTGTGTCCTTGGGCAAGGCACTTCACCTTACTTTCCTCGGTGGGAATGTCCCTGTACTTACTGTAAGTCGCTCTGGATCAGAGCGTCTGCTAAATGAATAACTGTAAATCAAACACATTACTCTGCTCATGTTTGGGTCAAATTAGTCAAACGTAGCTTTCCATTCTTTGCCATTTCTCTAATATATGCTAATAAGTGTCATGTATTCTGCATTATTACGAAGCCTCAGCACATATACATACGTGTTTGTCCAGTGTCATGTTTAACATCTGTGTCAGGCTGATTACTAGAAGGCTGGCTGTGTGTGTGTGTGTGTGTGTGTGTGGAATGTGATCTCCCTTACTAACGCAACGTAACCAGGATATCATTAACGGCCCATCACGAATCAAAACAAAAACAAAAATTGATAAACAAAACAATGCCATGACAGGTGATGGAAAAATGTGTTGTCCCTTTGCTGTCACAATGGAAGGTGTTGAAGGGGGGGACGTGGTGTGTGTTGTTAAGCTAGAGGGGATTTTTCACCCTCCACTGCATTTTCCTTTTCACTTCATTAGTGTGTTTTTACCCCCCCCCCCCCCATCACCGTGGGGGGGGCATCAAAAGTGACATTTTCTCCTTCAGCGTTGTGGGCCTCATTGATAACAACCTGGAGGAAAGCACTGGCAATCGGGAAATGGCCCTGCTGTTCCTGTTGCCCAGGAGGTGTCACCAAACAGTGGAGGGAGAACTGAGAGCAGGGAGAGAGTGATGTGTGTGTGTGATGTGTGTGTGTGTGTGTGTGTGTGTGTGTGTGTAAAATAGAGCTTGTGAGGGAGATAAGGAGAGAGGAGTGAAAGGGAGAGAGAGGAGAGGGAGAGAAAGAGAAAAAGAGAGAGATAGACGAGGGAGAGACAAAGAGAGAGGACAGTGCAGTAGCTCGTAGATAGTAACCAGAGCTGTTGGCGTATTCCTGTCAAAACCACACTAGTATGCTAATACTGTACCTGTGGTCAGAGAAAACAATGTCTACCAGTGTTTTTATATCACAGTACATCAGTACTGGGAAGCCAGAGATATTTCTTTACAGACTGGTGATGAGATATTGTGCGGCTTGATGGGTAGGAGGGTTGCCACTGGCAGCGATAAAAATCAACAGTTTTTTCCAAGTATGACGTGTTACTAGTGTGTAGCAGAGCCCGAATCCTGGGTGGTCGGTCCTGAGAAGAGGAAAGATCCGGATCCAACTAAAGTTATCTTGGCATATAAATCACATATTCAAGGGCGGACCCCCTAGTTTCTAAACATAAAAGTCCCAGGCTGTGTCGTGAGTTGGAGTCAGGTGGCTGAGCGGTGAGGGAGTCGGGATAGGAAGCTGAAGGTTGCCAGTTCGATTCCCGGCCGTGCCAAATGACGTTGTGTCCTTGGGCAAGTCACTTCACCCTACTTGCCTCTGGGGAATGTCCCTGTACTTACTGTAAGTCGCTCTGGATAAGAGCGTCTGCTAAATGAATAAATGTAAATGTTGTGATGTTTCCAGGTGTTTCCTCCCTCTCCGCTGGTCAAGGCCCCCCTGCAGAGGAGAGGGGGTGTTCAGCCCTGTCTCTCTCCTCGAGGGTGGTGCTGGAGGACGGTGGGCGATGGGAGAGGATTTGTATGTTTGGCGTGTCCATAAAGAAGCTTTATGGATGGTGGGTTGTCACAGCTAAGTTGTTACCTGTCCTAAAGTCCGGGTGATTTACACACAGTGTGTCGACAGGGTAGAAGCTCTCACCGCTGGGTTTTTCGCGAAGGTTGATTACCTTCGCCAGGGGTGAAGGGTACTCAGGGGAGGAACGCTGGTTCCAATCCACGGGTCAGTCCGTTTTGTTTGAGAACATTTGAAAGCCTGCCACTGGTCTAGCCAAGTCTTGCAAGATGTCCTTTCAAAACGTTTCGTTGTGGCTGTAATCGGAAGTTTCGATGTTAAGGGGGCCACTCTATATTCCAAACACGAAAACACGCTCTTGATTGAGGATGTTTTTTCCCTCTTCACATTTGAACACCTCGTTGAATAGAAAGCGTGCTACGTAACTCAGAAACCACAGAGCTGAGAGACAGACAGACGCACTCAGAGGACAACCTTGGCTGCTGCAGCGTTCAAACACCTTCAGGTGCTTCAAATCTGTATTCAAACTCTCTCGGATGGAAGATATAAATGTTTTTCTCTCGACCGAGAACATAATCTAGTGTTGTAAACTCAGATGTTGGGGAGTAAAGATAGAGTGAGAGGCTGGGGAGGGAGCTGGTAGGGAGTTGGCCGGCTAGCTGTGATGAGTTTCACACGTGTTGGAGAGCAGACGAACCCTTCGCTACTTAATTGGTTTCATCCCGTAATGAACTGTGAGGACCCAGCAGATGTTTGGGATCATCGGTGTCAATAGCTCATTAAAAACTTGGCAGTGATAGAAAGATCCATCCTTGGTTTTGGTTCCTCAATCTACCCAATCTCTCCCAACGAGCCGGGAGTTTACAGACATTCGTCTGAAAATGCAACCTGGGCCGGGCGCTTCCTCGCTGCGTCTGAGCAGGGCGCTTCCTCGGTGCGTCTGAGCAGGGCGCTTCATCGGTGCGTCTGAGCAGGGCGCTTCCTCGCTGCGTCTGAGCAGGGCGCTTCCTCGCTGCGTCTGAGCAGGGCGCTTCCTCGCTGCGTCTGAGCAGGGCGCTTCATCGGTGCGTCTGAGCATGGCGCTTCCTCGCTGCGTCTGAGCAGGGCGCTTCCTCGGTGCGTCTGAGCAGGGCGCTTCCTCGGTGCGTCTGAGCAGGGCGCGTCCTCGGTGCGTCTGAGCAGGGCGCTTCCTCGGTGCGTCTGAGCAGGGCGCTTCCTCGGTGCGTCTGGGCAGGGCGCTTCCTCGGTGCGTCTGAGCAGGGCGCTTCCTCGGTGCGTCTGAGCAGGGCGCTTCCTCGGTGCGTCTGAGCAGGGCGCTTCCTCGGTGCGTCTGAGCAGGGCGCTTCCTCGGTGCGTCTGAGCAGGGCGCTTCCTCGGTGCGTCTGAGCAGGGCGCTTCCTCGGTGCGTCTGGGCAGGGCGCTTCCTCGCTGCGTCTGAGCAGGGCGCTTCCTCGCTGCGTCTGAGCAGGGCGCTTCCTCGGTGCGTCTGAGCAGGGCGCTTCCTCGGTGCGTCTGGGCAGGGCGCTTCCTCGGTGCGTCTGAGCAGGGCGCTTCCTCGGTGCGTCTGAGCAGGGCGCTTCCTCGCTGCGTCTGAGCAGGGCGCTTCCTCGGTGCGTCTGAGCAGGGCGCTTCATCGGTGCGTCTGGGCAGGGCGCTTCATCGGTGCGTCTGAGCAGGGCGCTTCCTCGCTGCGTCTGAGCAGGGCGCTTCCTCGCTGCGTCTGAGCAGGGCGCTTCCTCGCTGCGTCTGAGCAGGGCGCTTCATCGGTGCGTCTGAGCATGGCGCTTCCTCGCTGCGTCTGAGCAGGGCGCTTCCTCGGTGCGTCTGAGCAGGGCGCTTCCTCGGTGCGTCTGAGCAGGGCGCGTCCTCGGTGCGTCTGAGCAGGGCGCTTCCTCGGTGCGTCTGAGCAGGGCGCTTCCTCGGTGCGTCTGGGCAGGGCGCTTCCTCGGTGCGTCTGAGCAGGGCGCTTCCTCGGTGCGTCTGAGCAGGGCGCTTCCTCGGTGCGTCTGAGCAGGGCGCTTCCTCGGTGCGTCTGAGCAGGGCGCTTCCTCGGTGCGTCTGAGCAGGGCGCTTCCTCGGTGCGTCTGGGCAGGGCGCTTCCTCGGTGCGTCTGAGCAGGGCGCTTCCTCGGTGCGTCTGAGCAGGGCGCTTCCTCGCTGCGTCTGAGCAGGGCGCTTCCTCGGTGCGTCTGAGCAGGGCGCTTCCTCGGTGCGTCTGGGCAGGGCGCTTCCTCGGTGCGTCTGAGCAGGGCGCTTCCTCGCTGCGTCTGAGCAGGGCTCTTCCTCGGTGCGTCTGAGCAGGGCGCTTCCTCGGTGCGTCTGGGCAGGGCGCTTCCTCGGTGCGTCTGAGCAGGGCGCTTCCTCGGTGCGTCTGGGCAGGGCGCTTCCTCGGTGCGTCTGAGCAGGGCGCTTCCTCGGTGCGTCTGAGCAGGGCGCTTCCTCGGTGCGTCTGAGCAGGGCGCTTCCTCGGTGCGTCTGAGCAGGGCGCTTCCTCGGTGCGTCTGAGCAGGGCGCTTCCTCGGTGCGTCTGAGCAGGGCGCTTCCTCGGTGCGTCTGGGCAGGGCGCTTCCTCGGAGCGTCTCAGCTCGCTGGAGGTTATTGACTTTCAAAAGTGAGAGTTTGTCTCCCTTCCGTGCATCTCTCTTCTCATTTCCTTGTGCCTTCGCGTGTGGCGAGCCCTGTCTTACGAAGTACACACACACACACCACTGTCTGCACGTAGGTGTTCCACGCCTGTGTGTGTGTGTGTGTGTGTGTGCGAGCAGAAGGGACGAGGTGTTAAATGTGATCCGTTAAATTGAATCCCTATAATTGTCGTAATATAACGTGTGATTTCTCTGGGCTTCTTGTACCCAACGTAGAATCTAAACAGCGTGGATCTGAACGCTCAGTAATATTTCTCTCTCTAGGCTTCCTAAGCGACGGCTCAGGGCTGGATCTAATTGGAGGGGTTGGTAAATGAAAACACACACATCGTTCAAACACGCCAGCCGACAGCAACAGGCGGAACGTCAATACAAGCCCGGAGACAGAAACAAAGGTAAGCCTGTTTATCAAACACTCCTTCTCCCCTTTTTCGTTGCAGGAAGAATTAAAGAGAGAGAAGCAGAGGGCGTAATGGTGGTCTGGGATTCGGCATGATAACAAAAACTAAAGAACACAGCTCCCACTGTCAAAAAGAGGGGTGGGGGTGGGCGACTCCAATTAAAAGCTAATGAACAACACGGGGGGGGGGGGGGTATCTTTGCGTTGGAAGATAGCATCCGAGTCTGAGAGCGAATCGCTGAGCTCCCCCTCCTGTTGCAGGCCCAGAGACGGGATGACGCCTGCCGTTTGCTGTGGCACAAAACCACAACCCCCCCTCCCTCAAATCTGCCAGCTGCACGGAGCCACAAGCCAGACTGATGTGTTCTCGTTTCCCAATTAGACAGAGGAGAGGGGCGGGGGGAGGGAAGGTGGGGATAAAGCAACGGAGATCTCTACGGCAACGCCGCACCTGCAGCCGCGACGGCGTCCCCGCATGCACGCACACGGGGACGCCGTCGGAAACACGGGCCGGGGGTCGCCATGGTGACCGATACTGCACCAGCTCTGCTCAGCCTGAGTGGCAGGCAGACGGGACAGGCAGGGCAGACGGGACAGGCAGGGCAGACGGGACAGGCAGGGCAGACGGGACAGGCAGGGCAGACGGGACAGGCAGGCAGACGGGACAGGCAGGGCAGACGGGACAGGCAGGGCAGACGGGACAGGCAGGGCAGACGGGACAGGCAGGGCAGGAGGACTATGGGAACACCGGCCACGCGGAGAGCACCTGTGTGTTCTCAGCAGAACCCCAAACCCTGTTCCTGTGTGTGTGTTCTCAGCAGAACCCCAAACCCTGTTCCTGTGTGTGTGTTCTCAGCAGAACCCCAAACCCTGTTCCTGTTCCTGCGTGTGTGTTCTCAGCAGAACCCCAAACCCTGTTCCTGTTCCTGTGTGTGTGTTCTCAGCAGTACGGTGCAGGGATTCCTAACCCGCTGTGTCTGCAGATCTAGGACAGGCTTCCTGGAGCTACCCGTCCCTCCATGATGGCTGGAGCGCTTCAGTCTGCAACAGGACATCACACCGCCCGGATAGTAAACATATGTCTGAGGAACAAACAGCTCCCACACACACAAACACACACCTCACTTCTCAGAGCTAAACGCTTCATTCACCCAGTGTGTGTACGCTGTGTTTTCATCTCCGGGCCGTCGAAGCTACGCGGGCATCCAATCATCACACAAAGGTAAGCAAGAGAACCTGGTACCCCCCCCCACCTCCCCTGCGCCGCTGTGTCGTCACGCCGACCGTGTCTTCACGCCGACCGTGGCCCGTCTTCTGGTGGAATCAACAAGGCATGCAGAGGGAACAGACGGCGGGATATCAAGTCTGCCTCCTTGAAGACACGGCGAGGAGCGTGGAGGAGGTGTGTTAGTGAGCGGCGGGAGAAACTGCGGCGACAGGCCAGCCAAACGAGCGCGCCGCAATAAGCGCAGAGACCGGTGAAGGAGTGAGGGAGGTCTCCATTATTAGGTTAGCAGCCGGGTTGTAAACAGGTTAAACCGCTCTGTGGTAAATCTCCTCCGACTGCGGGGTAGGAAGGCCCTGACGTTTCCTCTTCCCGGCTGGGGGAGCAGGGGCCGCGGAACGCCATCCGTCCTCGCTTAACCAGGTTAGTGTCAGCCGGCCAGGCTTCTCTCTCCATCACTTAGCCTCACAAAACTCAGGAAACAAACGTATTAAAGGCATGGAGTCTGCCTGCTACATCTGTTCTGCTGTCCACCGAGGGGGGTCCTCGGGACTCTTTTGTTCAGGCACAGCCCCGAGGTACTATATGTGGGCCCGTAATGGGTTTAGATGGGAGATTGTGGGTGGGCTCAATATAAATGATGGAGGAGGAGGAGGAAAGGAGAATGAAATCTGGAGTATGTGTGTGTTTTCTTTTTGTTTTGTTTAAGACTCCTCCAGCCTGGAGGATATCCGAGCTGCTAGCCTGCTTGGTGAAATGATAATAACCTAAATGGATTTTCTATTGTAATTTCCTCCTGGTTTAACCACTGTACCTTCGCAGTGAGGTTCCCCATCAGCGAAGATTACACTGTTTACAAAGACGACCTGGGAGTCTGTTTTTATTACATGATCTCTGAGTACACAGGAGCAATATTACTAGCAGATGCTGTAGTACATCGAAATATAAGAGTTGGGTTGGAAAGCTAAAATTCCATTTGAAGCTTTAACTTTTGTCACTTGACAGTTCTTGTCATTTCTTCTGCAGTACCTTTGTACGAGAAGGTGGCACACATTTTAATAATGACACAGGCACTATTTATGAATGTGTGAGTGTGTGTGTGTGTGTGGGTGTGTAGCTCTGACGGATGTTCTCGGATATGTCAAAGCTTCTGCGTTTGTAATAAGAAGATGTCAGAACGGTAATTTGAAGGGGAATAATTATAACAGTGCAGAACACGCAGATGTCACCACTGCCTGTCTATGAAGCTGAAAGCATGTGTGTGTGTGTGTGTGTGTATGTGTGTGTCAGAGGTAAAAGACACTAGATTAGGCGTGGGCCGCTCAGGCCTGGTGTCCAGACTCGACGGCAGCATTAGCAAGTCTAATGTGGGACATGATTTGCTGCTGAATTACAGTTGAGCAACAGAGAGCATATGAGAGCCTTCACAGACATGGAGGACTGGAGGGAACACTCTGCTCACGTGCTGAATATAACACATCTGTCACGCTGTGTGTAGAATAAAGGAAGGAGGAGGAGGAGGAGGGGGGAGAGGAGGAGGAGGGAGAAGAGGAGGTGGTAGAGGAGGGGGGAGAGGAGGAGGAGAAGGAGGTAGAAGAGGAGAAGAGGAGAAGGAGGAGGGAGAAGAGGAAGAGGCTGATATTGAAGCATTCAATAGAACGCCTCTACAGAGTAAACTGTGGCTTTTGTCCATTTGTTCATTTGAATTTTGTGTAACCAAAGCCCTCAACACCTGCCCTCTCTTAGTTCAAACTTAAAATCATCCCAAGAAATTACAGGTTGTTTTATTTTGATGTCATTGTAATGTGTATGAAGAAAAACAAGAATCTACGCCCTCGCAAAAACAGTCTCACTCCTCTAAACTCTATATTCAAACCTGTCTGACCTGCTGTTTAATGGGCTGCCATTAGCACCAGTGTTTCATCCTACCCTGATAAATAACATCTACAAAGCAACATCGGCAACCACAAGGCTTCCAGTCCTTATTTCCATATGAAAGAGCCCCTCTCAGTACATTAAGGCCCTCTGAAAATACCAACAAAT